>NW_006293700.1:4172160-4176182 GCF_000327345.1 Myotis davidii
CCCTGCTCTGAGTCTGACCAGGGGCTGCACCTAGGGATTGGGCCTGCCTTCTGCCACCCGGGAGCAGGCCTAAGCCAGCAGGTAGTTATCTCCTGAGGGGTCCTAGACTGCGAGAGGGTACAGGCCGGGCTGAGGGACGCCCCCCACCCGAGTGCACAAATTTTTGTGCACCGGGCCTCTAGTGTTTAAAATAAATGTGTAGCCCAGTTCTTGGCCACAGACGTAGAAGAGACATGATAAATGGACCCTCTCAGTGGCTGTCAGGGACTGCTCTCTATGTTGGTATGGACAGGAACAAGGCAGAGTCCTGCTCCCAAGAAGTTGTTTACCTCTTATTTGCAGGATTGCTTATCTCACAGGCTTTTAAATGGAAAGAGATCTTAGAAAGTATCTAGTCCTCAATCCTCATTTCCAAATGAGGACACAGCAGTCCAGCGGGAGCAGGTGACTTGTCCAAAGTTCCGCAGTGAATAAAAGGCCACACGCTCCCAGCTCCCAGGCCCCACGCACCCCCCATTGGCAGCACCTACCTCAGAGCCTACTGTTCGCTGTGGTTGCTCAAAACATCATGAGACAGCCTGAGACCTAAAGGTGAAGCTTCACAGAAATAATACATTTCATCGCTTCGTGAAATTCATGATAAAGTACGGCCTTTTTATTGTGCTGACCTTACACATATCTTCATCGACCTATTAAAACTAATTATTCTGGGTGATTCTTTCCAATACTGGGAACTTAAGAATATTAGGCAAGAATCAAATGACAGATGCTGTTTCCCAATTTTGCTTGTAAAATAAAAAAAGATATTGAGAGTTTAGTCATAGATTCCTTGTGCTGAGAATGAACTTTATAGCATCTCTTTGTGAAATATGCAAATTTGATACAATGGGCAGTAAATAGGCTTGTCCCTTAGACATCAGCTTTCACTGTCTTTTTAAAACAAGTGATGAATAGTAGAAAATTTCTAGCATAAATTAAAATCTTTGCTATACTTTTATTTAAACGTGTGTTTTTATTGATTTTTAGAGAGAAAAGAAGGGAGAAGGATAGAGAGATAGAAACATTGAAGAAAGAGAAACATCATCAACTGGCTGCCTCCCACACATCCCCTTCTGGGAATCAAGCCGGCAACCCAGGCCTGTGCCCTGATAGGGAATCAAACCCATGACCTCTTGGTTCCTGGGTAGATGCTCAACCACTGAGCCACACTGGCTAGCTATACTTTTAGATAATTGAGAGTATCCTCCAATTTTATATTTTGACACAGTAAGAATAACTAATAAGTAGTGAGATGGGGTAGGGAATTCCAAGTTTATACCTAGATTGACAAACACACGGGCTGATTAAAGTCTCTTGATCTGTGAAATGTTCCCAGTTTTAGAAACACAGTCCCTGAGTCCCTTGACTCCCAAAATACACTTTTGGTCTCTCTTTTTCCATTGCAATCTTATATTTATTTAAAAGAAGCCCAGTAGAACAGACTCTTCTACTTGCTGAAGAAATATTTTATCTTTCTGAGTATATCAATGAATCTCTAAAGAGTGGGAATATATAATTAAAGAGTGCTATTGGAATATGATATATTTAATCATTTTTGAAAGAGCCATAAAAAGTCCATGTCTGGCATAATTAAAAATGTTTTCGGGGGTGGGGGGAGGGAATGTGGGATAGGGAATAAAGAAAAATCTTGCAAAGGCTTGCAGAAATTTGTTAAGAAAACAAGAAGTCTATGAGAGTCTATTACATGGGGAAACTTCAGCTCCCAAAAAAGTGTGTGCATTTCAAGGCTGTGGGAGTCATGGAATTTGAACTTGAGTTCTCAAAAGCAAACATTACTGCTAAGAAGACCACTGCCCAATAGTCCAATAACTGGTATTTGGTCTAAGTCTGCATGTCCATGTGACTTCGGAATACCTGGATAGATAGCAAATAATTCCTTGAGTTTTCTGGATATTTGGGGTTGGAAACCACCTTGATCTCTGTTGGATGACTCTCCTGTCCCCATTCAGGGTCCTTCATTTTCCACACTTGGAGGCTCAGGCCTGACCATTACAGAGGCTATGCTGGGCTCACTGGAGCCACATTTGAGCCAAGGTAAGAGCTTCTTGCTTATTAAGGCACTGATGTTTCCTACCTGCCACTCATACCTCCTCTTACCTCTCAGAACCCACACTTTTTGGCTCTATGTCCTTATCACTCATAGCCCAAGTTCTAATTCTTTCTTCTCCTGGCCTGAGTTCATGAGCCTACACCCTAACTGCTCACCATCTTAAGCTGATCAATATTCTTTTGTTGATCACCATAAACAACAAAATCTCCAGGGGTCTTTTGTTTGTTTGTTTTCAAAACCATAGTTTATGTACTTGTTCCCCTGGCCCTTCCTGTTCCATTCTGCCCTATTTTCCCCAATCTTAGTGTAACAGCTTTGCTCTACAATGCCAACCTGCTAAATATTTGAAGATATTTTGCTAGGTATAGTGAATACATTGAGTGAATTTTTAAATAATTTATCTTTTGCCGTTTGCAGGCATATGACATTCAAGGCCCTCAATCACTCTCCTCCTTCCTGTGTCATATTCCCATTTCTCTTCTTTCCCAAACTCCTCTTAAGCAGGGATTATTCTCATCATCATTCCCAGTGGGCATGGTACTCTCATCACCCTGGGTCAGAAGGCCACCAATGCCTTTCTCTCGTCTCCTCTCCATACATTTTATTCCTAATGTTCTTTCAAGGTGCAATGTAACCCTTCCTTTTTCAGTACAAGCATCTATTAAAGTCTAAAGTCTTCATGATCTTTCCCTTCAATCCCTGGTCTCAGTCTCTGAATTACTTAGTTCTTATAGCAAGAGGCACCTAGAACTGGTAGAGGCCCACATTAGAAACCAATAGTGGAAGAAACTGTCTTTACATTTTTTTGGCTCTACATCATTTATCTATTGTGCACTCATAACAGAGTTGCTGATCAATAAGCCTTGTTGAGAGAAATAGTCACATCAATAATCTTGTTCTCTATATGCAGGGGTTATTTTCACATAATAGTGACATGTCCCTCAAACTCACCAACTCCAGAGATAACTCCACTTCAGGCTCATGGAAAAGAGAAATTATTGATTGAAAGCAGAGTAGCTTCCTGCATTGGGCAGACACTGTATATTTTCTGGAAGAAGGTAAGACCACACAGAAAATTGTGCTGATGTTTGCATGCATTTAGCTCAACTCGTTTAAGTGGATGTTGGTCTTTAGGAGTTCAAAATGTTTGAACTTGAAGGAAACAATATGAAAAAAGACAAAGTGAGCGTGTTTAAGATTTTTCCCTCCTGAATACTAATGAATTTAATAGAAGAATGCTGAGATATTAAGATTTTTAAATTCATTTCAAGGAGGGTGTCAATCATAAAAATAGCAAACATTTTCTCTGAAGCCAGCCTGTGAAAAATTAGAGCTGTGTGTGTGTGTGTGTGTGTGTGTGTGTGTTTTGTTTTTATTTATTTATTTTTTGCTGTTCATAATAAGCAATGGATGATGTGCTGGATGTTTTGAGCAGATGCAAAGGCACCATGAGATGTTTCCTTATTTCTGTGTAGTTCTTGTTTCTGATATGTGAGTGACATCCTTTTGTTGGCATCAACTCTTCAATTCAGATAATCTTTTTGGCAGAGCCTTGAACTTTCACAGGAAATGGGGAATGCAAAGGTCGTGTAAATTTAGTCATAATAATGTCTTCACTGATTGGGAAAACTTAATAGCAAACACATTTTAGTTTGAGTGTACAGCACAGAAGGAATACATATGTGAGTTATCTTGGAGGATGTGGTTAAAAAACTATATATTTGGATGCCTGATACTCTTGAAATCAATATTTGGGACACATCATAAATATTAAAAACAAATGAACTGTGTGTGTGTGTGTGTGTGTGTGTGTGTGTGTGTGTGTACTATATATTTGGATGCCTGATACTTTTGAAATCAATATTTGGGACACATCATAAATACTAAAAACAAATGAATTGTGTGTGTGTGT
>NW_006293700.1:4176518-4180373 GCF_000327345.1 Myotis davidii
TATAAAAAACAAATGAACTGTGTGTGTGTGTGTGTGTGTGTGTGTGTGTGTGTGTGTGTTGCTTGTATACTCTTCTTCTAGCCACAGGTATCTTTGCCATTTATTCATATAAAAATGTTTGGGGAAGGGAGTATGTGGAGAGGGTGGCAAGTGGCTATGTACTTTTCATTATTACATTAATGTTTAGGTTTTTAACTATAATTATGCATTCATGTATTATTTATGTAATTTGAAAATAATTTTTAAAACCTATCCCGCGTATTATCCAGAATTACAATTCTGTGAAATCACAGAAAAATTCAAATTTAAATCTGATTATGATTTTTAAAAGCAATTGTTACCATTTTCTGAGATTATTAATTCTAGTTTTGCTCTTATGGATTAGTTTTACTCAATAAACGTTTTGTTTACCACTTGCTATGTACCATGCACTGTGTTAGGCATCAAGGATACTAAAATAGGTAAGATAAGGATCGTGCCTTTGAGAAGCTTGTAATTTAATAGTTAATATTAAAAGGAGCCACAAATAGTATGAGTAAAGCAAATTTCTATAACTGCTATGCTAGAAAGCTAAGTAAAATGCAGTTATTTACTTTTTTTAAAATATAGGTTATTGATTTTTTACAGAGAAGAAGGGAGAGGGATAGATTTAGAAACATTGATGAGAGAGAAACATCAATCAACTGCCTCCTGCACACCTTCTACTGGGGATGTGCCCTCAACTAAGATACATGCCCTTGATTGGGATGGAACCTGGGATGCTTGAGTCTGCAGGCCAACGCTCTATCCACCGAGCCAAATCGGTTAGGGCAAAATGCAGTTATTCAATCATCTCAATAGTTCATGAAAGAAATGATAACGTGGGGATGAGACTCAGCACACTGCCAGATACCAGAGGTAGAGTTTAGTGTATGGCCGATTCCTCCTAGAAAAGTGGCTCATTGCTTTTAGCAAGTGGATGACATGGAATCTAGATATCTGGTAGTTATGTGTATTGGCACCCTCCTCAAATCTGAGGTTTGGCTGTGACACTCGAATATATTATTTCCATTTGAATGTAATTAAAGATTTACTCCTCTCCCTGAACAGTCATAACAGTTCATCTGTATTATAGTCAATTCTGGTTATTCAGAGAAGCATTCCATATGGTTGCTGCAGGCACCGAGTTAGCACCTTTGGAACCATGCTGGGGGGGGGGGGGGGGTTGGGTTCCTGTGAGCCTCTGACCCTATTTCTGTCAACTGATCAATATATAATCTTGTGCTAGGTGTGTTTCTGTGTATGGGCACCTTCTTTAATATAGACCATGTGTAAATAATGAACTTGATGGTCACTGAATGATTTAAATCCAGGGACACTGGAGGTCATTTGTGTTACATAGGGTTCCTTTGCCAACATCCTTGTAAAACAAGCTGGTCTCATTGGTGTTGGAAATAAGCCTTTCCAGATAGCCTCTTCCCTGTATAACACTTAGCAAATGTTTTTAAACGTCTACTGGAGCCTACTGATCTTCAGAACCTGTTTTGCCTGCAAAGCTAGCAGTTTTCCCGCCATGTTACCTTCTGAAATGCACCAGCCAGTCAGAGCTAGCTGAGAAGGGTTTACCATTTTCCTTATCCTGGGAAACATGACTGTAAACTTCCTTTGGGTTTCAGCTTCACAGCAGTGTTGTCCACTATGCTTTGCTTTAACAACAAGTGATGGTCACCTCATAAATCCACAAATTTGGCTTCTTTTTCATACCTTTTAAAGCTTCCCCCCCCCGATACCTTCATTATGAACTATAGATGTTAATTTAGCACTTTCCAGAGCAGCCTCACCTACAGATATGCGAGTTTCCTCTCCCCTTCTCTAGATCTACTGTCTTGCTGGTTCTTTAACCTTGAACTCACACCTGAGCAAGGCTGACTTAACACAGGTATTTTCTCCATGAGGTACAAGGTAACCTTCTTGCACTTAGGACCATTAGATACACTTCGGCACGACACTCAAAAGGGGCGAGGGGGGTGTTAAATAGCAAAATTACCAACCAAAAGCACAGAAATGTGAAAAATGTGACACTGAGTAGATCACAGAAAGGACATTTGTTTATAGTTTGAGAGCTGAAGACAGAGGGCAGAGTGTTGCCTTGCTCAACCTCCGCTGGGCACACAGTAAGAGGCCACTCAAATGCTTCACTGCTCTGTGCATGTCTGAATGATCCTGAAAGTGCAACCCGTGTTGACTTTGGGCTACAAATAGAGATTTTAGGAAGTAGCAGAGTTTGGTGACATGGAACCCACAAATGATGAGGACCATTATATTACTGATTTCCAGGACTCTGAACCAGTAATTAACTAGAGCAGCGGTTCTCAACCTGTGAGTCGCGACTCCTTTGGGGGTCGAACAATCCTTTCACAGGGGTCGCCTAAGACCATCGGAAAACACATATATAATTACTTATTGTTTTTGTGATTAATCACTATGCTTTAATTATGTTCAATTTGTAACAATGAAAATACATCCTGCATATCAGATATTTACATTAGGATTCATAACTAGCAAAATTACAGTTATGAAGTAGCAACAAAAATAATTTTATGGTTTGGGGTCACCACAACATGAGGAACTGTACTAAAGGGTCTCGGCATTTGGAAGGTTGAGAACCACTGAACTAGAGGGTCATAAAATATTAATTTAAGGGGAATTTCCTCAAGATCACCTTGTGTTATAATCATGCCTTTGTCAAGAATGTGCTTATATATTTTATACCATGAGCCTTAATGTTCTAAATAGAAAAATGATAAGAATATAGATGTGTATGGCTAATGATAGTTTCTGTGGTTTCATACCTATGAGTTTCAATTGTATTCCCACGTAAACAAACATGTTATAACCTGCTTAAAAAGAAATGTTATCTGCAGTTCTGTTCAGATTTAACGTTAGAATCTTTTTTTATTGTTTTATTGCTTAAAGTATTACAAAGGGTATTACATATGTGTCCTTTTTCCCCCCCACCTTTGACAATCCCTTGGCCTCCCCTATCCTCCAGTGTCTTATGTCCATTGGTTATGCTTATATGCATGCATACATGTCCTTCAAATGTTAGAATCTATAAAGAACCATATCTGGTTAGTTTTTCCTTGATTTTTTGAGAGAATAGAAGAGAGAAAGAAAGACAAAGAGAAATATCAATGTAAGAGAAACACATTGATTGGTTGTCTCTTGCACACGCCCCAACCAGGTACCAGACTGGGGAGGAGCCTGCAACTGAGGTACTTGCCCTTGCCTGGAATTGAACCCAAGACCCTTCGGTCTGCAGGCCGAAGCTCTATTTCCTTGATCTTTGATTTTTGGGAAAATGTTGCCTATAATCAGGCCACATATCTACCTCTGGGTGAGGCACCAACCATGTTACAAATAAATGAAGTTTTACATTTTTGCATCCAAGTCATTCAAAGTCATTGCTGTGAACCTCTCAAAAGTTGCCCATGCCCTGTCCATCTGCTGTGGGATGGGAGCAATGACATCGTGGAATGCTCCCTAATCCTCTTCCTCCCCAAACCCAACCATGCTGCTTGTTTTCTGTGCTTCCTTTGATTTGATAGCCATCATCTCTTCAGATATAAGCAATATCAATTGGGGGTGGGGGGGTTATTGGCAAATTATTGTGGCATCCTTGAAATTGACCAAATGGAAGAGATTTGGGTAGAGTTTTCATTCAGAGGCAATAAAACCTGTGTGTTAGTCTGGAATCCCTTTGATGTCATGGTGTAAAATTTGGTTGTGGCAGAAAATGAGACATGAGGGAGATGCTGAGTAAGGTGTAGGTGGGGAGAGGGGAGGACACTCTCTAAGAGAGATAACCCACAGTTG
>NW_006293700.1:4180413-4187936 GCF_000327345.1 Myotis davidii
TCAAAACAGAGCAATGAACTTCTGGACCCATGGTGGAATAAGCATAAGTGAAAAGATTAACAAACACCTAAAATACTGGGTAAAATATAATGATTAATTTTAAAAACTAGGTAAAATCAAATGACAGAGAAATCACCAGGTATTATAAGAAAAATAAAGAAAGATCTGCCCAGCTGCTCTGGCTCACTAGTTGAGCATCAGCTTATGAACCAGGAGGTCATGGTTTGATTCCCAGCCAGGGCACATACCCAGGTTGTGGGCTCGATCCCCAGTGCTGGGGTTGCAGAAGGCAGCCGATCAATGATTCTCTCTCATCATTAATGTTTCTCTCTCTCTCTCTCCCTCTCCCTTCCTATCTCTCTGAAATCAATAAAAACATAATAATAAAAAAAGAAATATCAGAGTCAGAGAGGCCACAGAAAGCTGATATCCAGGCATTTCAAGTGTTCCTCTGATGGGGTATAGGCCCTCATGACTGGAAGTGGGTTTCAATAACCAGGAGGCTGGAGAAATGATTGCAAACACTGATAAAGAAGACAAGCTTAATCTGAGAGTCTTACATAAAACACAAAATCTCTAAGGACTTCCAGTCCTCGTGTCCTAGAAGAAAATTCCAAACAATTAACCAGTGGAAACATAGACAGATTTGCCATGTATCTGGGACTTGTGTTGGGGGAGAAGATAAACTCTGAGAAACGAAAATGCTAGGTCTGAATCACTGCTAATGGGTCTAAATTTGTATACCTGGATGGTGAAGGTTAACATGATCTGAGAAAGTAACCTTAAAACTTAGTCCAGAATCATTGAAATCCCCTGGGTCTCCACCAAAAGCAAGCGACAAGTCATCGTTTCCTAACCAGGGGCAGTTTGGGCTCCAAAAAGTTTTTAAAAACCAAGCTAAAAATAAGCCTACTCTCATAGATTGCAAACCTCACAAGAAAATCACTGTGAGGAAGAGTCAGCTGATGTGAAAACAGAAAAAATAATGCCACCGTTAACATACTAGAACAATCTGAAAGAGATTAGAAGGTAAATGTGTTTTCAATAGGACATTTACAAAAGAAAAGCCATATTAATACAAATAGCTCACCTACATTGCTGTTTCAATCTACAGTCTCAGTTTGCATCGAGGGCTTGCAACTAAGAAATAAGTCCCTAGCTGACTTTATTGCAGAAGCTAAGAGTGAGAGTTGAGAAAGTCAAGGTTGTTTTGGATATGTGATGAATCTTTTGGGTTTGGTTTTATGTCACAAGCGTCCATCCAAAAACTATAAAGAAAATCTTACTGCACCAGGAAAGAAAAGCAATTCTATCAGGAAATGAAAGATAAAGTTTAAAAGTTCAAACAGGCAAAAGTGAAGTGAGAAAAAAAACTATAAGTTAGTATCAATGTCTAATAGAAATATTTTGAATAGAAATACAAGATGTGGGAAGTTTTCTCCATGCAAAGTTCAATAGTTTAAGACCTCATTAAAAGAAAACAATAACAATAATGAAAGTGAAATATTGCTACTATAGAACATATTTTCATGATAAATGGTAAATTAGCATTCACCATTAAATTTCTACCAATTTTCATTGCTTTACATTTTATGTAGTCTATTATCATATAACTTTTTGTTTGGAGAAAGAAGATCGTTGTTTATGAGGTAAGATTATGGTGGAGTTTTTTTTTTTTTTGCACTGGAAAAGTGTTATAATAAACACTAGAGCAGTGGTTCTCCACCTTCCTAATGCCGAGACCCTTTAGTACAGTTCCTCATGTTGTGGTGACCCCAATTTCACTGTTACAAATTGAACATAATTAAAGCATAATGACTAATCACAAAAACAATATGTAATTATATATGTGTTTTCCAATGGTTTTAGGCAGCCCCTGTGAAAGGGTTGTTCGACCCCCAAAGGGGTCATGACCCACAGGTCGAGAACCGCTGCACTAGAGGCTCAGTGCACAAAATTCATGCACAGGTAGGATCCCTAGTCTTGGCTGGCAATCAGGGCCGATTGGGACCTTCCTTCCCCAGGCTGCCGGCTGCCAGCTGGGGCCTTCCCTCATTCCTCACCGCCCCCTGGTGGTCAGCGCACATCATAATGAGCAGTCAAACTCCCAGTTGGACGAACTCACGAAGGGACAATTTGCATATTAGCCTTTTATTATATAGGAGGATTGCAAAACTAGAGAAGACAAAGAAAACAAAATGTGTGTTCTAGGAACACTGTGGAAATTAAGGAATATCTACCTTTCAATCTTACGAAGGAAAAGCACTGAATGTGGAAGAGTATGACTACCTAGCATTTCCTCATATGAGATTATTTTCTTGACAGTGTTTTTTAGTTAGGCATAGAAGGGTACAGAGAAAGTATAGGAAAATATGGAAGTCACAACAAATAATAACCTTAGCTAACCCTTTTGCCAAAATGACTATATGCCAGGCATACTTTTAAGCACTTTACACATATCAATTCATTTTAGTTCTCCCAACAAATCTATTAATTTAGCTTTCATATTACTTTCATCCTATAGACAAAGAAAGTAAGGCATTCACTTCAATTGCTCAAGGTCACAAGGGCAGTAAGTTGGGGAGCAAGGAGTCAAAGCCTAGCTGACTGGCCCCAAAGTCCATGAACACCACGGAATGGCCTCCTAAGGATGCCATGGTTAGGAAAGTGGTTTTGTTCTGGACTCTGTCATAGATACTGAGTAAATCCAATGGATTTGCTTATTCACTCAAAACGTATCAGACACCACCTTTATGTCAAACACTGATAGACACTGTGCAAGATGCAAAAGAATGAAACAACTAAAACCAGTTTCTGGTAGAAAGAGTTCAAGCATCAGAGCTGCGCATCATCTCTAATTCTCTTATGTACTTGGAATAAAAATATCAGCTCAATTAGACTCACTTCAGTTCAATTGCATACAACTACAGTGATTAAGCATCTCCTACATGCCAAGCTTGAGGTGGTAGGTATAGAAAGATGAATAATCCAGCCCTGGACTTCAGGTAGGTCATGTCAGTGGAGGGACAGATACATAAATAACTCCTAGAGAAGATGTGTTACAATAAAGGACTTCAAGTACCAGGGCTGGTGAAGGCCCTATTGCCTAAGATAAATAGTTAAATTTGATCACCTTTGATGTGAAGATAAATGGGAACTTTTAAAAAGGGAATGATGTGATCAAGAAATGACCTAGACCAGCGGTTGCCAACCTTTCAGACCTCACGGGCCACCAGTGGTCCACGGACCACCAGTTGGCGACTGCTGTTTTAGAAGATGCTTTCTGTTTTGTTTCGTTTTTTATGAATTCAAGAGACGATAACTATGTAGATTTAAATCAAGGAAAAACAAAATGAGAGACTCACAATAGTAGTTTTTACCAATTAGAGCACAGTTTGAAAGATTAAACAAGTCCTCATGTACTAGAAAACCTAAAAAGCTGCAAGTAGATTAATGGATCAGGTTATTTTCTGAAAAACATATTTGGGCATATCTTTTCTCTTTACTTACCTGACAAATGTATACTTGGCAAGACAGACAAAAGAGAACAGATTGATATTTTTGGCTAAAAGCTCGGGTACATCTAAATTAAGTAGACCTCACCCAGAGGCTAAACTTTAGCTACATTTTTAGAGACTTTTACTTCCAATTTGCAAGACAATATTTTAGGAGAAAAAAATGTATTTAAACTGGGCCCAATACATTCTATTCAGTTCAATGTTCTTTCTAATCCATAATTTATCTTCATAGTATCTCGGGAAGCAGTCAAGTCCTCCAGATTCATCCCCTTTTGAAAACTTTTCTCACAATGTGCTTCTTTATAGTTAGCATTGGATCTATGCATATATTTCACCTTGTACATAGGACCAGTTTTGCTCTTTGAAGGCTTTTGTTCTCATTGTCAAAGTCTATTTCTGGGATTTTGATCTCAGAAGTAGCTAGAAGGCAATGGTTTCTACTAAAAATGTTATGTTTTTGAGGTACTCTCAAGAGATCCTTTCTTCCCCTGGTCTCATTCTGAAAGATTGAAATAGATGCCAAAAATCAAAGGCAGAAACTCAGAAGTTGGCATATTGCATGTAACTTGGTGGACCTGTTAAATAATCTTTCAGGAAACCAGATTCCAACTCTATCAAACACAGTGAAGGCGCAAGTTCAGAAAATGATGCTCTTAGTTTGGAAAAGGTCCACAACTACCAGTTTTGTCCATAAAAGGGCTGAACGCCATGGAAGGCTGGAACATTCGCTGTCCCATAGGCATTTTCATTCTTTCTTGTTGAAAGCCACTCTTGGAGACCAAGGACCAGGACAAACACAATATACCTACACAAGGATGTTGCAGATGGTCTCCCAGACAAAAGCTCTAATCTGTGGATTCGTATTAGATCTTCCTCTGCTCTGTAGATTATAAAAACTATATAATGAGACACTGCAGGTCAAGCCAGCTTCCATCGTCTCTCTTGGAGCTTATGAACACATTACAATATAACTCCATGAAGAGAAAATTAGGACTCTAGAGACTACCCAGGGAAGGTTACCCTTCTTTGGCTGCTCCCATTTCCATGGCTATAGGTACAGAGTCTGTATAGATTCTGCAATGAGACATAGGTGAATAGGTACTTCCTTTCTACCATTGTGATGACTTGATAAAGGCCATCTATATAGTGTTCCTCTGTAGAGAGTATAATTATGTTTTCATGATAATCAGATGAGAGAAAAATTAGGTTGTTGAATTTTTGGACATTTCAAAGCTGATGGGTCAACTTATTTTTTTCTATATTAATTGCAAACCATAGGATAATATTTTTTCTAAACTTTATATACCAACTAGTAGCCCGGTGCATGAAATTCCTGTAGACACTATGGGTAAAACAGTACTAGCATGACCTCTAATATAATGTATTAAAAATTTATAAAGATATGCCTCCATGCTCCAAGAGCCAGTTCCTGCCTCAAACCTCGCCCTCCAGGGAAACAGCTCGGGGAGGGTGCAGCCTTTGGCGACGCAACCCAGGATGCAGTGCGGCCATGGTCCGAGGGCGGGTTCCTGCCTGAAACCTCGCCCTTAACGGAAACAGCTTGGGGAGGGCACAGCTATGGCTAAGAGGACCCAGGACTCAGTGCAGCCACGTTCGGAGGGTGGGTTCCTGCTTCAAACCTTACTGCCCTTGTGGGAAACAGCTCGGGGAGGGTGCAGCCATTTCCAAGATGACCCCTGCAGGACTGACTTCCTTCCAGTTGGTCGAGCTTCGGTTGTGATGTTATACCCAGGGTTTTTATATAAATAGATTGGATGTTATTTTCAGTGTCTTAGCTTCACAGCTATAATAGTTGTACAAAATATCTATCATAATAAATGCACTTTATATATGCATGGTCCATGGACACAGTCAATGGGGTGGTGAGGCCCTGGGGTTAGGGGGCAGGGGAGGGCTGGAGAGGGTCAGTGGGGGAAAAAGGGTGACATAGGTAGTGCTTTCAACAATAAAGAATTAATAGTAAAAAATAATAAATGCACTTGGAAAAGAGAAAGAAAAGCAAAGATTTATGAAATTCATGTAATATATTGAAAGGTATTAGAATAAGTGTATAATAAGGTAGTTTAAAGTTGCACCATACTGTCATTATCCTATCAACAAAGATGTATTTCATATTATGAAAATCCCAAATGGCAAAACCATGTTAGTTAACTCTGTAATTCACTTAGATTCTCTTTTCTGACTGAAAGCCCTGTAAACTGATTTATGGACATTTTAAATCGATCACTGTCCTGGAAGATCTCAGAGGGGAATGGATAATGCCACTTCCACTCACCAAGTTAAAAAAAAAAAAAAGCAGTGTCTTTAGTTGAAGTAGAACCAATTAAAACCAGCTGTTAAGTAATTTTCAAAACAAATGACTGTCCAACTGGTGAAGATATCTCCAGATAATGATCCAGTTAGACATTTTAAAGACAGCATTAAATAAGCACTGTAAGCTATATTTGGAGTAGCTTTGACATGCATTTTGAGACATTTCTGAACTAATAGTCCACTCAAGACTCATATAAATGCATGTCCTTCCTCTCCTGCCTTAGACTTTATGAGCTGAAATTGGAGTTGGTTATGTTTCTCTTTTCTCTTAGAGTCACAGATCCCAGTGGAGGGTCAGCTTGACATTTCAGTTTGTTGGAACAAGCTTATCAAATGATTCTTATATTGCAGTGAAAGATGATTGTTTCATTTGGATATAATATCAACTTTAAAACATCCTCAGAAATAAGCATCTGATCATTTTTCAAAGGTATCTAGCAGTAATATTTTATACCAAGCAAGTAGTTTAGTCACATATGCCTTATTCATAATGAACTATATTTCTATATGAAAGTCAAGACTATTATTTGTATCTTTCTGTAGCAAATTCTATTCCCTCAGTCATAGAGCGCCAACTGAAAGAGAAAAGATTTTTCTCCAAGTGAAAATCTATTTTTTTTTCCTTTCTCTGGAAAATTCAGCATCTGAGCCATGTTGTAACAGACTTTACAGCCACCAATAAACTAATCTTACATGTGTATATTATACTTGCTCAGCTAACATATCATAAGATCTAGTCTTGCCAGTGTAATGTTAAAGATAGACATGTCAATTTATAATATCAAGTATTAAATTTAAAACAAATAGGAGGATATAACAGGAGTTAGGTTTTATTTTGAGAACCTTGCACTAATTTGACCTGAGAAAGGACAGCTCACATCATATTTAATGTGAGAAAAGGGTCTTCCCACAGTTTCAGAGAAAAGAGGACTGTCAAGACTTGTTCCTTATAACTTTATATTTCTTTAGGAATATAGATTAAAGTATAGTTTCAGTAACTTTAGTAGATAAAGAGAGATAAGTATCAATGATTGCAAAAACAGGGCAAAAATTCATCTTGCAGCATACTTATTTTCTTCAGACATGAGAAAAAAGAATTTTCCTTCCCAAATTATACACTGTTCATGACATTATTAAATTTCTATTAAGAACTCTAGATATCCTAAATACAATTTAAAAAATACAGTCCTTATATTCAAAGATTCTGTTTTTGTGAATTTGCCTACTCACTAAAATGTATTAGTAACCTCCAAATCAATAGATGCGGCTCTTCTATGGTGATGCTGGACATGGGCATGTGCAGAGCGGCAAAACACTCAAGTTGCCTGGGGTTGGTGTTCCCGTTTGGGTGAGTGAGGCCACTTGTGGCCCTCTGGCTTCAGCTTTTTTCCTGGAAACAAGTGTCCATTTTGCAGTCTATTTCGTGCTATGCTTTTCCTCATTTTTGTGCTTTTCGTGGGTGATCTTGTTGTTTAAAATTGCGTCTGATCATTGTGCTGAGGTGCTGTCTAGTGTTGCTGTGTGTGCAAAGGTTGTGATGTGCTTTGCAGAGAAAGTACACGTGTTAGATAAGCATTGTTCAGACATAAGTTATAGTGCTGTTGGCTGTGAGTTTGGTGTTAATGAATTATCAACAAATATTAAACTAGAGGCCCGATGCACAAAATTTGT
>NW_006293700.1:4188041-4190521 GCF_000327345.1 Myotis davidii
GTTGTGGGTGTGTGTTGTGTTGTGTGTGTGTGTGAGTATGAAAGAGAGAGAGAGAGAGAGAGAGAGAGAGAGAGAGAGAATTTGCATCAAATACTTTGATCACAGGTCATTGTATATTATAACTAGAGGCCTGGTGCACAACATTCGTGCACTGGGAGAGTAGGGGGCCTTGAGCCTGGCCTGCGTCCTCTCACAGCCCGGGACCCCTCACTCGTTACCGCCCGCCTCCGGTGGAGGTGGGAGAGGCTGCCGCCACCGCCACTGTGTTCGCCAGCTGTGAGCCCAGCTTCTGGCTGAATGGCACTACCCCTGTGGGAGCACACTGACCACCAGGGGACAGCTCCTGCATTGAGCATCTGCCCCCGGTGGTCAGTGAGCATCATAGCAACTGGTCATTCCATGGTTTGGTTGATTTGCATATTAGGCTTTTATTATATAGGACTAGAGGCCCAATGCATGAAAATTCATGCAAGAGTAGGCCTTCCTTCCTCTGGCTGCTGGCACCAGCTTCCCTCCAGCACCCAGGACCTGAGCTTCCCTTCTCCAGCAACTGGCAGGCACCTGGGATCTGGGCTTCATTCCAGCCCCGGGCTTTGTCTGGAAGGATGTCTGGAAGGACATCCATTCTAATTAGAATATTACCCTTTTATTATTACAGATAAGGGTAATTATAGAAACACACATAAAATGAGGTTATGTATTGATGAGTTGATAAATTTTGTCACCAGAGGTTCTCAGGAACTTGCCTCTGTATTTCCCCTGACTGCAATGGTTCAGTATTCTCTAATTTGGTGTTTGTGATGACTTTGTAGAACATATATCACATCTTTTTCCATAAATTATTTACAAACACAAGCAAAAAGACATCTTATATTATGATAAAATTAACTAAAAGAACTCACATGTAAACATTTATAATTACAGTGATAAGTTGAATTTGGGGACATTTTTAGGGCTATGACTGAGAAACAGACATTGAGATTCTGTATAATAAGAACAATCACTGTTTGGATATCATGACAAGGGTTGTTTCATAGAGACTTAAATCCCTGGCCGGGTAGCTCAGTTGGGCAAAGTGTCATCCTGATATGTCAAGGTTGGGGGTTTGATCCCCAGTAAGGATACATATCAGAATCAACCAATGAATGCATGAATAAGTGGAACAACAAATCACTATTTCCATCTCTCTCTCCCTCTCTCCTATCCTCTCTCTGTAAAAAATAAGTAAAATTTTAAAAATAAATAAATATAGAGACTTCATTCAACTAATGTGATGTAGTTAATACCTCTCTTACCTTTTAAAGGCTCACTGAATCCAAACACATTGCCAGCAGACTTCTCAAGACACTGTTAAAAACAGTCTAGGATTTTACAAGATCCATTTCGAATTATTAAATTCAAAAGCATAGTTCTTAATGAAGGGGATTTGGTTATCTTTACCACTGGCTCTCATTTGGGAGCACTTTTCATCTCATGTGAGGTGCATTTCATGCATGATGCCTCCATTCAGCCCAGCTACCAGATCAACACATTTTCTAAACTCGTTACAGTTTGAGAGCCTACCCAGAGTTCCTGAAGAGTTCATGTGAAAGTAAGTGGGGGAGATAGTTTCTCTCTGACTTTTTAGCTCTTTTCAATATTTATGTGCTGTGGTTAAAGTGCCTGAGCCATTGCAACAAGCATTTGATTGTACTTTTGTTGAATTTTTAAAGACATAAGTCCTGATTGCAAACAATCAGGAGAAAGTTAGATTATTTATAAATAAGAATGATGGCAACAGCTTCTCCTTGCCATTTATTATGAACAATATACAAATACGTCAATGATTAATTTTTCTCTTGGCTACGGGCCAGGACCAAAGTTGAGCAAACACACTTTTCGTAATGTGTAGCAGCTGAAAAAACTTTCAGTTAAAACTGGCTCAATTTTATTTGCCTTTGAACACTACCCCTGACAGCATCTCAGAATTACCTGCATGACTCCTCAAAGGGCAACTTTGTACACGTGGGTACTTAGCACCAAAGATGGAAAAGAGTTGCCATGTTACATTGAAAACCATGTTAAATGGGGGAAATGAATTTTCATCTATGAATCTCATCAGAAGAAATATGTTCTTTTAAACACATAAGGTTGAGACATTTAGAAATATTAGTTTTCTGGATTAACTTAACTAGCTATTCTAAAATTAAAATAAAGTCAAAATAATTTCAGTATTGGGTGCATGGGGTCCAGACAAATGGATTTGTAAGTAAAAGTCAGTGACTTAATCAAGACTAAAGACTCTGCCTTCTAATATAGAAATAAGCTTCCAGGGAGGTGAGCTTCTAGATCAGTGGTTCTCAACCTTGGCTGCACATTAGAATCACCTGGGAATCTTTTTAAAATCCTGATTTAAAATCCAGAGGATGGGGCCCAGAAATCAGGATTTTAAAAAGATTCCCAGGTAATTCTAATGTGCAGCCAAGGTTGAGAACCACTGT
>NW_006293700.1:4190805-4195231 GCF_000327345.1 Myotis davidii
GCATTCATTCCCCTTGGTAATCAGACTCTACCTACTTGCACTCTGTGAAATTTCTTCCTGAGAAAAGCAGAGATACCAGCAACTTCCTGATATCAAAGGAGAATTAGCGTAGATTAGCAGTTAAAAATCCAGGTGTGAATCAGCTTATGTTTAAACTGTGTCACTTTCTGTGGTGGGCAAGTCTCTTAACCCCTGCATGCTGCCATTTGCTCTTGTGTAACATGGAGGGCAGAACAGTACCTATTTCATAGCATTACTATGAGGGTAAAATCAAACAATATGAGTAAAACACTTAGAACAGTGCTCAACATACAGTCAACACTATACAGTGTCAAACCAAATAAACTCAAGGCACATTTTTTCTTAATTTCCTCTCTCAGTCTCTCCACAGCATTTCATATTATTGGTTACCTCAATTTCATATTATAAATGTTACCTTTGGTGAAATTGTGTAGCCTGGCTGGTGGACTGGTGGAAACCTCAGAAGATCCAGAGAATCTGGCAGGGTGGTTATTATTTAATTGAACCTTATTACTTGTAGGTTCAGCTTAGGAATAGAGATATGAAAAGGAGGAATTCGAGCTATGAATGGCGGATCCAGAATTTTGAGAGTTTAATCATTATGGGAATAGGTTCTGTGGAAATGAGGGAAATGGTGGGTAAGGTGGAGAGGGGATGACTTGGAGTTGAAGAGGTCTACAAACAGGCTATTGTTTTAGAATGGTTTTCAGCCCCAGACTATGGTAAGTGATGAAAGCAGAAAAGAGAACTGTGGGCTATCTACCCTCAGAGGATCCCCGCAAGTTAGTAGGCAATGGAAAGGGAAGGCAGGGTACTGAATTACATACACTTCAACTACTTCAGCGCTAACACATCCTGGGTTATTTGAACTTCTTCACTATATCCATCGTGCTTGCCTCTTGGCCACTGAAGTTTTTATTGTTAGCAACTCTATCACAAACTAGGCAGAGAAATAAATATTTAACCTCCCTATGTTTTTAGTAGTTAATGGGTCTAATATTTTTAAAGGACCGGGTGGGAGAATGAAGGGGAATATATATCTACCAGTAAATGTATCCTTAAAGTAATACATTCGGGTTCTCTGTTAATTTTATTAGCCATTGCTATCTTAGAGTTGGTTGTTCTTCATTCTCATAATGTCCCAGCATGACATGCTGTGATGCCTTAGTCCACTTTCTGGGACAATCAAATAGAGAAATGAAGGCGCTTCAATGAGGTCATCTGGGGGATGCACAGCTGAATCAGCATGAGAAGGAACAGTCCCTCACTCCCCCTCGAACCCCTACATCTTCTAAATCATAACAGCCTTCAGGGGAATTAATTGTGAACAGGTTTCTAGGGATTAAAGTGGTCTTCAAAATTGAAATGACCTTATATTTTTAAAAATTCAAACACAATTTTATTTGGGTCTTTATGATGACATTTATATATTTACAGTTTATCTGCTGCTGAAACAGCAGTAGAATAGTCTTTGAAGTGATGGGTTATGTGTGTATTGGCGGAGTTGCAGATAAACAATGCCAAAAGACTCCTAAAAAGATTAAGTTGTTAACCACAAGTATGTATTTTAGTTGGGAAGAGTTATTTGTCGTTGACCATATTAGCCATTGTAGCTAACATGGGCTCTGGGAAAGTCATGCTTTGGTGACGAGCCAATATGCAGTTCTTGTAGAACTACGCTTGAATTTGTATGATAGATACAGATGACACTGTGGGTTTTCTCAACATCAAGCAGTTAATGAAGAACTCACAAAATGTTCTGCTGGCTTCTAGCCTTTAAGCTTCTTCTTAGCACTTTAAGGAGATTAAACTCTCAGATGCATTGTCTCCCAGCATTCTGCCCATCTGTTTCCCTGTCTTGGTTCATGCACTAAGACGTGGTGCTCCTGAAGCATGTTCTCTGGGCCATCACTATGTTTGAGGACTCTTCTACCAGCCACTTGAGATAAAAGATGATAGAAATAGGAATAGAGGTGGGGATGGTAGAAATGGAGTGATGTCTTAGGTCAGTGGTCGGCAAACTTCGGCCCCTTGAGTGTGGCTCTTCCACAAAATACCACGTGCGGGCGTGCACGTACAGTGCGATTGAAACTTCGTGGCTACACTCAAGGGGCCAAAGAGCCGCAGTTTGCCGACCACTGTCCTAGGTAATTGGCATTTACTAAGGTCCAATCCTGTGGCTGGGTAGTGGTCTAAGACTCTATCCCATTTCAATCCCACTTGGATGTATTGCAATTCAATTCTAGCACTAGCCACCTGGAGTTAGTACTAACCCACAAGTTGAAGGGTCCAGTCCCCATTAAGGTTGCCCTTATTTCATACATCAGCTACCTTGGAATCCCCAAGATGCCTGCACGTTCGCATGACCAGCTCCATGTATTTGGATGTTCTTGTGGCCACCTGAAGTTCAATAATTTTCTAGAATGCCTCAGAACTCAAGAATTCTTACAATTTCTGTTTCATTATAATGAATACGAATCAGTTGCCTACTGCATCTACATGTCAGGATCATTTCTCCTCTATGGCAGCTTTTTAATAATAACCCTTGCCCAAGACATAGGTTTTTTTCTGAATGTTATAATCATGGTATTGATGATGATTTCTAAGGTCTATGAGCATTTACATGAATTATCTCAGTTAATCCTCACAATAACCTAATCCCAGAGAACAAATTTGTCTCTTTAATACAGACTAGAGGCCCAGTGCACGACATTCATGAACAGGGGAGGGGGTTCCCTCAGCCCGGACTGCGGACCTAAGCCGGCAGGCGGACATCCCCTGAGGGGTCCTTAGCACTGCTGTGGAGGCAGGAGAGGCTCCCGCCACTGCCGCTGCACTTGCCAGCTATGAGCCTGGCTTCTGGCTGGGGAGCGCACTGACCACCAGGGAGCAGCTCCAGCATTGAGCGTCTGCCCCCTGGTGGTCACTGCACTTCATAGTGACTGGTCATTCTGCCATTTGGTCAACTTGCACATTAGCCTTTTATTATATAGAATAGGGAAAGCGAACTTGGGAGATTAAGTCATTTGATGAAGTCGTGTAACTAGTGATTAGCAGTCTCAAAACTTTAACCTAGATCTGCTCAACAGCCAGATTCTCCAGTAAGCATGTGATTAACATTCAGAGAAAGAACTGATATATCTATTTAAGAGTCCTTCATTTTTGTTACAGTTAAGTAATCCTTGCTTAGGCATGAGGTTGTTCTGTTCCTTTAAAAATCAGCTTGTAACTTCCAACCCCCTAGTTCTTTTAGGAAAAAAAATAAAATGGTCATTCCCTTTTCTCCAAGATACCAAGAAATGTCAGCCCAACCTTCCAAGAAATTTGTCAAATGTTTGGACAATCTGATTCAGTGTCTGTATAATGACAACACAAAGAATAAATAAGATAGGGACTGTGTCAGAAATTCTCATTCTTCTATGGTGAAGGCCTGCTGACTTTTATAATCTGTTGTGTGCAATACAGCAAAGCTTTATTCTAGGTTCATCTTCCCCAATGTTGAAACAGTCATGGCTCATATTCAACTTTTTCTCTCAGTAAGATTAATTAAAATGTAATTTGGCCTCTGCATCTTTTGAATATGGTATACTTTGAAATATAAGAATTTCTTACCCAGCTCGTGTGGCTCAGTGGTTGAGCATTGACCTATGAACCAGAAGGTCATGGTTGGATGCCTGGTCAGGGCACATGCCTGGGTTGCAGGTTCAATCACCAGTGTGGGGCATGCAGGAGGCAGGCAGTCAATGATTCTCTCTCATCATTTATGTTTCTATTTCTCTGTACCTCTCTCTTCCTCTCTGAAATCAACAAAATATATTGGGGGAAAAATTGAATTTCTTTAATACTTCACTATATAAAAATGCTCCAATATCTTAAAATTTCACTTATTTTCCATGTTAAAAAAAAGATACCTCTTAATGATTTTCCTTTTTATTTCATTGCACGAATCCAGGATAGCATAAAAAAAAAGTAAAAATTATCCAGCAAGAACTATAATTAAAATTTCAGTGAATATTCTTCCATTCTTTTTCTAGGCCTATGTGTGACTGTTTACCCATAAATATTAAAATAATAAACACACCATTTTGTAATCTGTCCCTTTCACTTTCTATATGTTTAAGCATCGTTACCTTTTACTTCTTTGGCAAGTCACAGACAGCACCCTCTTTGCCCTGGTCCCGCCCTGCGCTTGTACCTGCTGCTGGCGCCAGCCCCGCTCGCCTCAGCTGCCAGCACCAGAGCTGCCGCCTGCACCCACTGCCGCACCGGCCCTGCTTGCACCCACAGCCAGAGCTGCTGCTTGCACCCGCTGCTGGTGCCCAGCGCCGGCCCGATTGCTCTGCGCCATCAGTGGGTGCGAGTGGTTACTGCCAGTCCCGGTTGCCCCTGACAGCTTCTCCACCTC
>NW_006293700.1:4195271-4195876 GCF_000327345.1 Myotis davidii
GACCCTGATCCCCCCTGAGGCCTCCTCCCCCTCCCCCTGTTCCTGAGAGGTGATTGGGGCAGCAGCGGCTGCTTGCACCCACTGCTGGCTCCTGCCCCAATCTCTCTGTGCCTTCAGCGGGTGCAAGCAGGGCCAGAGCCGTCAGTGCGTGGGAACAGGTGGCGGTGGGAGCAGAGCTGCTGGCAGACATGGACCGGGGGCCATGGCAAAAGGGGACAGGCAGGGGTGCGGAGGATGGGCCGAGAACCGCCCCTGTGCCTACCGCAGCCTCACGGCCCACAGTTCCTTTCAAGGTGCACGAATTCGTGCACTGGGTCCCTAATTATGATATAATTTCAGACTTGAAGAAAATTTGCAATGGGGGGGGGAGACATATGTAATACTTTAAATAATAAAGAATTAATTAAAAAAAGAATACAAAAAGTTCCCCAGTTTCCCTCATCTAGATTCTACAGGTTAACAGTTTACTGTGTTTACTTTATCTCTTGATCTCTTTTAGACTCAGTTGCAGACACGATGCCCCTTTGTCTGTAATTAATTTAAGACATATTTCCCAACCACGGTAAACTTATCAAAATTTATCAAAATTATCAAAATCAAATTAT
>NW_006293700.1:4196124-4198448 GCF_000327345.1 Myotis davidii
AAAATGCTATCACATCTATGAATAATTTTCTTCTCATCTTCATTCACCGAGCATTTTTCCAGAACGCTGCACTAACAGAAACTCTACCTTTGTACTACTGTTTTAAAATATAGTTGCTGGGTTCAGTGATTTGAATTGAGATGAACTACCTAACACTTCTGTAATTCACAAGGACCTATTACCAAGTATGATTTTGGATGCTGTATTTTTATAGCCTTGAGTAGGATTTATGGAATTATCATTTGCAAAACTCTTTCAATATAGAACTTGTAGTTCAATGTATTACCATAATATTTTATTTATGGAATGATGCTGGCTATGTGGCCTGAGAAGCTTGATAAATTTCCTCATTTCTGCTGCTAGATAAAAGCAAGAACTGTACATAGCATCACCACAGTAACTACAATCACTCTCTTCTATCTCCTTCCATCACTTTATCTCACAGAGAATCAGAGCCGGGGCCTGAACATACACTGGTCTTGGTTATTCTGTGACTGAAGCTGAGAAGGAGTGACTCTGAGTTCTGTATGTCAGGTTCTTCGATGGGTCCTAAACATGGTAATTTCAAACTGATTATGAGGCCGGTATTGTTAATCTCACTTGGTCGATAGGCAGGACTGTCCACACAACCTGTTGGGCCAATGCAAAGGGAAAACACGGGGCCCTTATTTGACATGAATAAGAATTTCAAGATGACAATGGCAGAGCATTGATTGAACCAGGCGAAGCGCCATTGGAAACGCTGGGTCCTGTGTCACAGCACGGGTCATATGTACGTAAAGCCCGCCCCACAGAGAGGCAAGCGGATGTTTAAAGAAGTGAAGTGACTTGCCTAAGGTCACGCATTCAGTGAAGGGCAGAGCAAATACTATAATCTATGCTTCCTGATTCCAAAGCCAATATTCCTCCCACCAGACTTCTCACCCTTTGCCGGGTACCAGGGGTGTTAGCAAAATTTAACCTGTTATTATATTCCAGCTTGAATTTTTTTTTAGATAAGGCTATCTCTCAGAACAGTTGGAATCTCCTTTCTCTTCAAGATCTGGCTGTAATTGACCCTAATTCCAAACGACATAAGATTTTAGGGATCAGCCCTGGTTTTGCACGGTCACCAGGCTTTCTGCCTCAAGGTGCCTGTGTCTGCACAAAACCCCCAATTTACTAGCCCCCAAAACAGGGATTGTGAACCCAACCTTGGAGGGTGGTCAGAAGAATTAAATAATTTAATACACATAGTGGATGTAGCATCGTACCTGGCTGAGGGTAAATGTTCAATTGCTATTAGCTATCATTATTATCTTATAATTATTTATTAGTAGTAATTAAAATGGCAGGGCAATAGATTTCCACCAGATATTGTTCTGTCCCTATTTTTCACTTCTTCTCCTCGTTCTTCAGGTTAATAGATACATTAAGTGCAGGGCAGGCCTTCCCATTTCACCCTCTCACCTATCAAGTTATTTCTCCCAAGAAAATGTAGTTTCCTTGCTAGAAAGATTTCTGCTGAATGAAAGGGTCCTCATATGACAAAAAAGGGTCCTCATATGGGAAAAAGAACCTACAATATGCATATTTTTTTCTTCCTTGAAAACTTATTTTTCAGAGCATCCTTTACCAGTTACCTAGATCTAACTTGCATTATGGCAGCTAAATTACAAGATTTCAAGGATTTTACATCACTGTTACATACATTTATAAAGATAGCACAATTGTACTGGCCATCCTCAGTAAAGCCTAAATTTTGAGTTGTATTTTTCACTGGGAGCGATTAATTTATGTTATTTCTTTCACAGTTTCTCATTTAGTTTGTCTTTTGAAAAAATGTCAAAGTGACAGTAAAAATAGCAATAGCATTCAAATTGAATACATGTTTATCATTGACAGTTTGAAAATGCACAAAAAATTAAAGCCACACTTAATCTTTTTACTCAACAGGAATCATTATTCTCCTTACTGAATATGGCCTTCCAGTCTTTTTTTTAAAAAATGTGCTTTATTCTATAGTGTGTGGTTATATCATAGATATGGGATGCTTTATAAACGTCATAAATTCTCTATAGAAGAGATTTATCTAATCAGATTTTTGGTGTGTATTATATATATGAGAATTTTGTTTTCTTGCATTATCAATATATGCATTGCTTTTAATACATCTTTTTAGCAGTTTCTTAAATGTTTTATCCAGATCCTAAATATGTATGTGAATACATATATATATTTTTTATACATACATATTTATATTTATACATTCAGTCTACTAGTTTAGTCTTTATAATTTATATCTATATTTGTTTCTGAAAATTCAATTGGTTTATCAGAAAAAC
>NW_006293700.1:4200309-4201077 GCF_000327345.1 Myotis davidii
AGTACTTTTTAAAAGTTTCTTAAAGCTTTCATCTATTTCTGCTGTTGTGAGCCAGGACGCCCCAGAAGGGTGACACTTCAGCTACTGACTACCACCACTACCATTATTGCTGGTGTAACCATGATAATAACATTTTCCATTCACCGAGGGCTCACTATAGGCCAGGCGTCAGACTAGTACTTTACATAGAAAACATCTAGCTTTATAGTTATTTTTATGTTACTGTCTCTGATTTACAGGGGAAAGTTAGAGCTAGCAGGAGGTAAAATACCTTGATCAATGGACAGGGTCCCTCCCACCAATATTTCTCCCCCAAGCACTGGCTTTGGATGACCCACAGAGATAGAATCAGGCAAAAAGGAGACGTGGATTCCAGTTTCTAGACTCATTTCATTGTCCTAACTAAATATTTTTAGCTCTCTGGACAGTACTGGCAAAAACAGGACATGCAAAATTTCTCTCCAGATTTCTACCCAGCATTAAAATGCTATCACGTCTATGAATAATTTTCTTCTCATCTTCTTTCACCGAGCATTTTTCCAGAACGCTCCACTAACAGAAACTCTACCTTTGTACTATTGTTTTAAAATATAGTTGCTGGGTTCAGTGATTTGAATTGAGATGAACTACCTAACGCTTCTGTAATTCACAAGGACCTATTACCAAGTATGATTTTGGATGCTGTATTTTTATAGCCTTGAGTAGGATTTATGGAATTATCATTTGCAAAACTCTTTCAATATAGAACTTGTAGTTCAATGTATTACC
>NW_006293700.1:4202291-4223222 GCF_000327345.1 Myotis davidii
CTTAATCTTTTTACTCAACAGGAATCATTATTCTCCTTACTGAATATGGCCTTCCAGTCTTTTTTTTAAAAAATGTGCTTTATTCTATAGTGTGTGGTTATATCATAGATATGGGATTGCTTTATAACGTCATAAATTCTCTATAGAAGAGATTTATCTAATCAGATTTTTGGTGTGTATTATATATATGAGAATTTTGTTTTCTTGCATTATCAATATATGCATTGCTTTTAATACATCTTTTTAGCAGTTTCTTAAATGTTTTATCCAGATCCTAAATATGTATGTGAATACATATATATATTTTTTATACATACATATTTATATTTATACATTCAGTCTACTAGTTTAGTCTTTATAATTTATATCTATATTTGTTTCTGAAAATTCAATTGGTTTATCAGAAAAACAATGTTGCTATTAATAGCCTACATCACCATGTAAAAACAATAGCATGCAATTACAGAAACTTCATGAAAATGTTTATATAGTCTACTGAATAGCATCTAATTGCCTCTTGTTTTTTCTAGGCTAGCAGTCATGGCTTCCTGCACAGCTCTGGAAAAATGCTCAGAATGTGTGACTTAACAGTGACTCAGGCCTTTCAGTTCGGCTCAGATGGTATTCATTCTTTGATAGATAAAAGCAAAAGAAAAAGCTATTCTTTGGCTAACCAGCACAATCCTCTCTATTATGCCCATCTCTACAGATTGCTTGAAAAGTGCTGCATATTTGGAATTGCTCTCCTAAGAATGAAGCCTGGACAACAAAGCCCACTCCATTCTAAGAAAGAATCCAGATCGCGGCCAGGAAGCCAAGGCGGCGGCGGAGGCCAGGGCAAGGGAAAGTGTGAGAGGAGAGGAATCCAGGTCTCAGATGGGCATGCCCTGACTTGGGAAGCCCTTTCAGGACACAGACACAACTCTCTTTGCCAATAACTGATCTTGCATAAGACCTCTCCTTGCTCTTTCCTGGTGCATTCTTTCCTCTGCTGCCTTAGGTCTATGACTTGTCTGTGTCACCACCATCAGCATCACTGTTATTAGAACCATATGTATATTACAAATACAACCAATATTAATTTACCTACTCATAGTCCCTAAATGTGTTTTCACATTACTTAGTAACTGGTATTAGGATCATACGTGGTTGGTTGATCAGGCCCAGTGTAGCATCTTCAATGTTTTGATGTCTGTGTGTTCCACTTCTAGTCTGGATTACCCTTCTGAGGTCTTTTACCTTTCACAAGGGCACGGCTTCCCCTTTATTACTCCTAGAATTCACCTTATTAATTGATCAATGGACACATTCAGGCTGTTGCCTGAACACCATATTCCTGCTTTTGTGAAACTTATAGCCTCATGAGAAAGGGCACTAAATTTTCCTTACCAAAAAAAGTGAAAGAGAAGTAGAAGCTGCTGGGAGCATAGCTCAGTGACATCTCACATCTTCTGAAGAGTTTGCAGTCCTGAGAACATGAAGTTGGCGCTGAGCCCCGACTTGACTTGCGTGGGGGCGCTGTAGGCAGCGAACAGAGCTGACTCAGCCTGAGGCCTGGAGAGGACATGCAGGAACGTCTTTCTCATTGTCTTCCTCATCAAAATACAAACACGGCTCCAGACCTATCTCACTCTCCTGGGGCAAAGATCTCTGGGACCCATTCTCCGTTGTAGCTGTCATTTTCATGCTCTAAATTCACCCCCAGGACAACTCCTGAAATACCACATTCACTTGTCCTCTTCTTTCCCGTTTGCTTTGCACTGGATTAAAAAAAATAGAGTTTATTGTCTAGATTTAGATTAATTTCAGGTTTATAGAAAAAAATGAGAATGCTCTTTTATCGGAATTTGTCTGGTGTTTTTCTCCTGGTTAGATTGGAATTATGTGTTCTTGGGAGAAGACAATAGGGGTGAAGTGCCATTTCATCACATCATATCAAGGGTAGGCTGATGACACCAAGGTGACATCACTGTTGATGCTGATCTTGACCCTGGCTGAAGCAGTGCTTGTCAGCTTTCTCCATTGTAGTTACCCTTCCTTCCCTTTCCACACTGTCCTCTAGTAGGAAGTCACTTTGCGTAGTCCACACCTAAGGAGCGGGGAGTTATTCTCCTCCTTCTCAAGGGCAAAGTGTGTACATAAGTTACTTGGAATTCTTCTGCATGGAAGATTTATCTCTTTCCCCCCATTTATTTATTAATTGGTAATCTATTTATATCGGTATGGAATTATTTTATACTTGGGATTGTAATTCAATGCTATGTCCTTTATGTTGTTGTTTAAAGTATTTTAGCTATAGGCAAATTTCAGGGACCAATCTAGTGAAGGAGAAAATAAAAACCCATCAAGCAAGGTAGAAAATGGGAATTTTAAGGTATGAAAAAGAAATACCAGAATTGAAAGTTAATACAACTTATTGAATTGAGATAAAAAGAAATGTGAAGAGGAAGAATAAATAGGAAAAGAAACGAATCAGATGTTAGAATAATTTTAAAAGTGTGTCAATTAAGAGCATTTTGGAAAAATAAAGAGAGAAAGAATCTGAAATTAGAACGACCTTCATCGATGCAGAATCCTTGTCTAGTTAGGTTAACCTATTGATGTGGGGGCTGAGCTTCCACCACTGCCCGCTGTTCACTGTTTCTGGATCTGATGGCGCCACCTGCTCATGATGGGGATACTTGTTTTATTTTGACAGCTCACTACACCGAGTCCAGAGCAGGTACTTCTGATTGACTGACAGATGGGAGACCATGAGTTCTACGTCTTCCATGCAAGGGAGGTTGTAAAAACAAGGACTTGGCATTTTCAGTTTCTCTAGGAAGGCTCTGTCTCCCACCAGGACTCAGAAAGCCAGGCATTTAGCATGTGCTGAAAGAGGGATCAGCTGTGTGGCAGCCAGAAAACAAATGCACGTGAGGATTCATGCTCACAGACTTTAATGGCTGTTAGAATTGGAAGAACATGCCAAACTCATCTACTTAACTCCATTTCGATGAAGAGGTCTCCTTCAGAATGCTATGGAGGACAATCTCATAGCCCTGCCTGGATTTTCAAATGATGGGGAACTTTGCACACTGCCAGATTCTGATCCTCTGCAATGCGTGTCCGTGAGATTTTCTTATGATTTTCACTTCATGGCATCATTTTCTTGTTGGTTTCTTCACCATAGTTTGTCTTCATCTAGATGGATTGTGGTTGCTGAAGTTCCTCTTTTGGTATGGTACTTGGACAAGACTATAATATCTCCACGTGGGCTGGCAAGTGCAGAGGCTATTTCGTTAACTTAACCTGAGCAGGTGTTGGCTCGTGCATGTAGCCATAGTATAATGATGACTCAAAGTAAGCTAAAAACATTTAGACATCTTCACACGAACTGCTACCAAAGCCAGTTCTATAACTGGGTCTCTAAACTTAATTATTTAAAAGACCAAATTGAGGTTTGTGCATGTATCTCTCCAGATTTCATTGACTTAGTTTTAGCTTAATGATCTGGCTTATGGATATAATTTGGGGATTTAAGTATTTATTGTCTCTGACATAAGGGTGTCCTTCTAGGGCTGTGCCACTTATTAATTTGTTGAATGTATCTCTCCAGATTTCATTGACTGAATTTTAGCTTACTGATCTGGTTTATTGATATAATTTGGGGATTTAAGTATTTAATGTCTCTGATATAGGGTTTCCTTCTAGGGCTGTGCCACTTATTAATTTGTTTGGCACAATTTTCTATATTTTTTTCATCGAAGCTACTGATAAATTATTGAGCAGGAAAGGATTACAACTGAGAACTATGACAGTCCACCAGTCTTTCTTGAGGGTTGACACTTGATCATTGAGCAGTCTTTTTAATTTTTTGTTAATCCTCAATTGAGGATATTTTTCCATTGATTTCTTAGAGAGAGTATAGGGACGGGGAGAGACAGAGGGAAACATTGATGTGAGAGAGACACATTGATTGGTTGCCTCCCGCACATGCTTCCAACCAGGGCCTGGACTGAGCCAGGATAGAGCTTGCAACCGCGGTACATGCCCTTGACCAGAATCAAACCCGGAACCAATGCTCTACACACTGAGCTAAACTAGCTAGGGCATTGATAAAACTTCTTTAATCTCATTGCTCAATCATCTTAAAATAAACCCGATTATGCATAAAAACCATTATTGTCTTGCCTTTGCGCCTTCTATAAAGATAAAAGCCTTCAGTCACATGGCTCACGGGCATGGCACTGTCTGGCCTGTGCTTTCTTCCACCACCTCTGGTGCTGCTTCCCTTTTTCTCTGTGTTTTCCTCTACTGCTCAACGCAGCCTCAGGTCTCAGCTTAGGCACCATTTCCACAGGGAGTCCTCTCTGGCACCACAGATCTGTCAGTTTCCTATGTTGAGTCTTCTCATAGAATCAAATTCCATTTCTTTAAAGGTCCCTGCTTGCAGTTGTATATTTATTAGTGTCATAATGTGATCTGACTCCCCCACCGGACTAAAAATCCGGAAGAGCATGGACATAGTCTGTGTTTGCTCATAATTATATGACAAGTGTCTGGAACACTTTAGGGTCACTAAAGCATCTTGTTGAGTGAATGATAGACACTTAATGAATAGTGTGACCATTGATCCTACTGAAACAGTAAAGTTGCAAATGAGTGAAATAACTGTAGGAAGTAAGTCATCACCCACTACTTCCCTGATTTATAAACACTCCAACTCAGAGTTTCTTAATATAAGCACCATTGCCACTTGGGCTGAATAATTCTTTGTTGGTGGGTGGGTTATTTGGTGTATTGTAGGATGTTTAGCAGCATCCCTGGACTCTCCCCTCTAAATGACTGAACCATCACCCCTTCCAGTTGTAAATATGTCTTTGGACATTGCCGAATGTCTCAGGGTGGGGAGGGATGCTGAGTAGGGAACAATATCAACTCAGTTGAGAAATTTGGCTAAAGAACTTTGTCACCTTAAGAAAGACATACTACTTGCTTAGTTGTAATTCTATATAATAATTATATATAGTAATTGTATGTGGAAGACTCACAAGTTGTGGGAATTAAGTGGGGGCACTTTGCTATTCAGTAGACAAGTATGAGGCCAGAACTGTTAACTCAATATCTTATTACAACCAGGAAAGTTTTCATTACTACTCAACTCCAAAACGATCTCCCATTTCAATCTCCTAGAAAAATCACTGCATTTTACAGTTAATAGATAAATGTTTTATTTAAATCTTCTGTCTGTACCTCATTAAAGGAGAATTTCCTAGGATATTATATGAACTCCAAGGCACCTTCAGAGGCTAAGTTAGATGATTGACAACTGATTAGACATGTGTTGCAGATTTTAGGCTATAGTAGGCAGACTTCAAGAATGGCCTCCAAGATCCCATAGCTATGTGTTATCAAAAAACTAATAAGGCTTCCTTAAACATGAGATGACTCTAAATGTTCTTTATATATTTTGTTGCTTTTAGTGATTGTGGAGAATGACATGGGAAATGCTATAGGGTGAAAAATCATCAACTAAGGAGGATGATATAATTTTTCCCATATTCCCTCCTTTATCCTCCTCATCATGAGCCCAGTCAATACAATCATGAGATGACATGTATTACTCCAGATATTAAGTATGATAGGAGCATCAGATTTTAATCAAGAGATTCCCAGCCCTCATCATTATGAGGAACAATGTTTATTGCAACACCAAGCATCAAGAAAGTAGGGCAAGAAATGTTAGTCTGTGTGGTGGCATTCATTAGGACATATGAAATGACTGCAGAAAGGAAATGATTCATATATTACAGAGGAACAAAAAGAGTTACTGGCATTACCCAGCTGAGCCAACTAAAAGCCAGGAGCATATTAATTATTTTTTCCCTGGCCATTCCTGGAAGTATTCCTCCACAAGCTCACATTTTCTCACTGAAATAACAAGAGTTACAATGCTGGCACCATTGGTCAGTTACGTCTAATGCATTTCATAAGTTTATTCTTCCAAGAAAAAGTTAGGAAGGTAGAAACTTTAGAGCCACCATCAAGCATATCCAATTATACTAAAGAGGAAAAAATGTTATGTCTCAAGATTTAACTTTTGTGTCGATTGGCCATAGGCCATCAGAATAAACTACAGAGATGTATGTGATTTCTAGGCACAAACTCCGGACTCATACACTGACTCTAAAGTAGGGAGATTACAGAGGGAACAAAAACAATTACCTCAAAAGTAATGAGAGTGTTAGATCTCCAAAGCATAGATAAAATGTGGAGGGTTAGGAAAATTCATAAAGAGGTCTACAACACAAGGCAAACATGGAGATGTCCATTTCTTAGCCACTATTTTTTTTTATACTGGTCCAATCCTTATCAAACCGTTCCGCAAGTCTAGAAAAGACCCATGCCGATATCTTCCTCTCAAATGTCAAAAGCTGAACATAATCTTTATCCCCTTGTTACCATAGGAAACTGGCAAGAGCTTTAACACTTTCTGGGTGATGCAGGTATGTAGCTGGAACAGATTGTAACAGGTTCCTGCTGGAAAGGATAATCCCCAAATGCCATTAGCACTGCTATCAGCAGGTAATGGTGAGTTCATAACCTTCACCTGAGATTCATGCTCGGGTGATGTTACCACAATAATTGCTTAAAATCAAATCGCTATTGTGGACACTTAAGTCATGACTCCATGTTACTAGGGAACCAAACTAGTGAAGAAAATAATTCTTCATACTTGTTAAATAAAAGAATACAGCTTTTGTTTTGACAGTAAATGGCAGGGAAATTCACTGTCATTGAACCACACAAACTGTATTATTATAACCTAATTGATTGGTCCAGTGGGAGAGAAAAAAGCCAATTCTATAAAGCAATAGAATTGATGGTTTTAAAAATAGAACTGACTTGTTCATTAACTAGAGGAGCTAAATGGGCTATTTTTTTCATAGTGTGAATGATTTGTAAAACCAAAGACTATGATATAGGGAGACATGAGGAATAACATTAAGAAAAAGCACCACTTAACCAATAAAATATTGCTTATTCTCCCGGTGTCTTATTCTCCAACCATCTTTTGCTTGGAATCATACTGGTGGTGAGTACAGTTAAGTCACGCTGGGGATGGGAAAGGAATTAAACTGTGCCTGTGAAAACATACCAGGGGAATGTCTGTATCCTTTTGGTCTGTTTCGACTGGGATAACCTTTACGGTTATCTTCTGGGTGAGTCTGGGACATTTACAGAAGTAACAGCAATAGTAACACTGAGCTCCTGCTTGGAACGCAGTGTCCTGCGAGGTGATTTATATACGTTATTAAACTTTAGCCGAACAATGAAAGTTAGGTGGACATGATCTTCCAAATTGTACAGAAAAGGAAGGCAAGGCTCCGCAGTTGAACAGCTTGCTCGAGGCAATCCGAACAATGAAAGTTAGGTGGACATGATCATCCAAATTGTACAGAAAAGGAAGGAAGGCTCCGCAGTTGAACAGCTTGCTCGAGGTAAACAACTAGTGAATTTAACGACGCTAAGACTCACTACCAGATTTATCTGATTCAAGAGTAACTGCGTGACATGGCTCTGCTTACCTATATATGCATAGACACATGCGTATATAAGCACATGTGAATATATATGTCCGTATGTGTGCATATATTTCTATGTATAGTTTTATAGCATAATGTACTAGAGATAGATAAACACCGTAAATCTGATGCTAACTTACCATGTGATCTTTTTATATCTTTGGCTTTTGGTTTCTTCAAGCTTTCAAAATTGGAACAACTTGTCACCAAATAATATTTAAAACTATTTGAGATTGTTGGCTTAGAGTGGCTGTCAAATTATAGGACAAATCAAAGCCAAGGGGAAAAATACACCCTGGGAGAGAGAACAGGTTCCAAAAGCTGCAAAGGGGGTCGAGGAGGGTGTGTACGCTCCTCCAGCCATGGCAGGACGCTGGGCGAGCGAAGGGCTGCATGTCTATGTTTTATCTGCTTTGTAAGTGTAAACAAAGCAGAGTTTGATGACCAAAGTCTTTCTGGCTGTACTTTTCTTGCCTTTCTCTGCCAAATTCTTGGAGGCACCGATATCTTGGAAACCAGTTTGTGAAACTCAAAGGCCCTACTTGGGAATAAATGGAAATAGCCACTAAAGATATGCAAGGAGGGCCCTGGGATGCCTTTATGAACAAGGATGCTTTCTAAAGCATTAGGAACAGATTCTTTCCACCGGGACCACCCAGGGGCTCTGTCTTCCAATGGCAAGCCGATGTGGCATTTGTCTTTATTTCCCTGTTTTCAGTTGAGATGCAATCCAGACACTTGGGGGCTTAGGAAAATACCATGTATGGCTTGTTTGAATGACTTCTCTAGGATTCAGTTGCCAGCCTGAAGGGCTGCCCCTTTCTTCCTCTACTCCCAGCCCCCATGCATGGCCCTGTGGCCAGAGAGCCAAAAACTATGAGCCAAAGTATGTTCCAGAGAAATACCAGGAAAATGCTGTTTCTTGTGGCATGGGAAAAGCAAACAGAATGAAGGCCAACTTTATCCTAATCTCAAATCTAGACCCCTGAAGAAGGAAGGTGTTAGCAAAACCAAGTACAGTAAAAAAAATTCCTGCTTTCCAACAGGGAAAATCAAAGTTAATGTCTCTTTTCATGGTTTTAAAATGAAATATATCACTTTTCATATTTTTAAAATGAAGACCCCCCCTCCAGAGTAACTTATCAGAAATTATATTGTCATGAATAAGTACATGAATGATTTAACCTCTTGGTTCAAAAAATTGTTACTAGTTATCTGTTTAAATATGAGGTATTCTTGTTTTTGTTTCCACTCTATAGAGTTGTCACATTATTTTGTCACTGTGTACACATATGACGCTTCCATAGGGTACGGCCTCATTTGGGGCAAGGGAGGACCTTTTCACTTACTGGTTCCATCACTCAAGACATATTTATTGGTTTATAAAGCCTCAGATTCCAGGGACTTAGGACAATTAAATAATTGTGCTAACAAGCATGAAAGTAGTTAAGAAATAGCAAGCCATGTCAGTGGTGTGGCCAGACTGTTATTACAGTTCAGAGATGGCTGCAGTGTTGGGGGGAATGGGGAATCAGGAGATGTTCAAACCAAAGTGATGTTTATGCCGGGCACTCAGAGAGACGGCCAAATGGGTAGAGAAAATAAGAAGAACCTGAAATAGGAAGAGGGTACAGGAAATGGGAGATTTATCCTGTTCTGTGAGATGACCGGTCATGAAGTGCAATTCTAAGCATGGTCGGAGGTAGCGTGTTAGAGTGGAAAACAACAAACATGCAACAGACCAGTTTCAGAGTCAGATGCATCCAGTTTCCGAGCATGATATTGATTCTTATCAGCAGGGTGAATCTGGCATTTCTGGCTACAAAACAATATTATTGGTACAAAGAAATATCTTCAATATTGCTTTGCATAAAGGAAGAGGTCAAAAGAAATATTTGGTGAATGAATGCTCACCAAAGTAACAAAGTTAAAGTGCCAACTACACAGGATGCATTCAGTAGATGCTTGTTCTGTAGCTTTCTCTTTTTGTATCACACAATCTATTTTAGACTCTAGTTCCCTTTCCATAAATTCATTTCCCACTATTTTTCTACAATCAACTTACATTCTTTCCAAGTATATTCTTTACTGTTACATATATAATATATATAATCCATATCTGTAACTGTGCCCCTTTCCATATTTTCCTCATCTCCGTATTACTAAAACCTTGCCCACTCTTCAAGACCCAGCTCAGACACTAGATCACAAAGAAGTCCCTGACCCACACCGGCCAGCTTAGTCTTTGCTCCTCTGAAACTCCTTCACAGTGTATACACGTTGTCCCTTTGACATATAACCTTGACAGTTTTGTTTTGTCAATGTTTACTCATGCACGTGATCATGTTTTTCTTCAAAAAGCTCTGTACTTCTTGAGCACATTCCAAAATCATCTTCTATGTTCTGTTAGGTCACACATAGTATTCTGCTGCTGCAGAGAGCAGACAGTGAATATAATTTGAGAAGATTTAAAGTTCTGGTAAAACTTGAGTCATTGCCATTGTACCAGAAAGACTTCAGCTGTTTTGATGGTGGGTTAGTCATTGTTCTCCAGAAAACAGAACCAATATGTTACGTATATACATGCATAGACATATGAGTGTGTTCATAGAAAGAGATTTTTTAAAAAAAATTGGTTTACTTACTGTAATTGTGAGAGCTAGCGAGTCTAGAATCTGTAGGGCAGGCTTGCAAGCTGGAAATTCAGGCTGATGTTGTACTCTTGAGTCTGAAATACTCAAACCGGGGCAGCAGGCTGGAAACTCAGGCAGAACTTCTCTGTGCTGCCATTTCACTGGCGCAGTCTTGAAGCAGAGTTCATTCTTCTTGGGGAGCCTCAGCCTTTGCTCTGTAGGCCTGCAACCGACTGGAAGAGACCCATTCACATCAGGGAGGCTGGTTTGCTTTACTTTCCTGTCTAATAACGCCCGCGCGCACACACGAAACTAAAAATATTACACAAGAAAAGAAATGTAATACAAAATGTCAGCTACAGAAATGAGTATTACAGATGAAAGGATCAGATTATTAAAAGTAAAAGATTGTAAGATTATGTTGATAAATTAAATCTAATGTTACGCTTGCTAAATGAACTAGTTAAAACTTGAAGTTGCTAAATTAAAAAAGATTTTTATGTTCAAACAATTTAACCTTTAAAAATCATTTAACAAACCTAGAATAAATAAATCCCAGGAATGCAAAAGGAGGGAAGGTTAAAAAATGTTTGCATAAAGTCTGAACAAATTGATTAAAAAAGAAACACACAGACTTTGATAAGAAATAGGAAATGGGTAAGAATCATGACTATGCAATTCACAAAAGAGAAAATGAAAATAGGCCATATATGTGAGATCCGGTTTCAATTTATCATAATGTAAGGAAATACAAGTTAAAACACTAATGATATGCCTTATTTTTCTTATCAGGTTGACAAACTGTTTTTTTAGCAGCACAATACTCAGTGGTGGCAAGATAATGGTGACTTGGGCTTTCTAATACAGTGCTGATATGATTATAAATCACCTTAAACTTTCTAGAAAGCAGTTTGGCAATATGTACCAAGAGGACTCAACAAGTTTTTATCAGTGTACAGACTAATACAACATCTAAGAAACACTATAAAGCAATGGTCTGATTAATGAATACGTATCTTTGCCAAAGTTTTTATCAACAAGTTCAACAATTGAGAAGTTATTAAGATATGATATCTCCAGGTAATGGTATAGTATTCAGAAATTAAAATAATATTTACCAAGATACTTCAATGACATGGGAAAATAATGTCGTGTGAAAAAAGGACAGTGCATATCATTTTCATAATTTTCTATATTTTAAAAAGTCTTTTCAAGATATTCATAGCACTAAAAATTAAAGGAAAATAACAAAAATTAATAATAATTTTTTCCAAAACACGTTTTCACTTCAAGATTGAATATTGTAAGGTCCCGCCACCATTGCTACTCACATCATCTTTCAATGCTTCAGGGTTAGCTCAGTGGCCCTGTGATGTGTGACAGAAGACAACACATTCCTGTGGTGGCCCCAGGAGTGTTATTATCAAGGTGATAGCAAACTTGGAGCAGGCATGTTGGTGCCAGTGACAATTGCCAAGCGACTTGCCCACAGTTTAGACACATTTTGGAGCGTGGGGTTGGGGTTACAGTGTGGACTGACTCTCTCTCCATAGATATAATCTTCAAATGCAGGTGAAATCATGCCAAATGAGTTGAAAACTCTTCAGCCATTTTTCTTCTTCTTAGACTAGAAACAGCATTCCCTTATTTATAAGTTGACCATGCATCCCAATTGGTCTTCTATGGTCTCATTGTACATCATTTTCCTGGAAAAATTGATAGTGTTCCTTTTTACTCTCAAACAGGTCCTGCTCAGATGACAAATTATATGTCACATTGTTTCTGTGGTCCACAAGGTTTAGGCTGTTTGGCCTCAATCTGCCTCCCTAAACTCAGCTCTAGTTCTACCTTGCTGCTGACACTCTGGCCTTCTTTAAGATGCTCCCAATTAGTAGACTGACTTCATAGAGGTTGTGCTTTTTGATGGGAAGGCAGTGATATTTATGCTGCTGTGGGAGGTGATTAGAAGTGATGATTCGTGTTATTACCTTTGAATGGCATTAGGAAGAAAGATACTTTTTTGAGTTTGGAGCAGGAGAAGCAGGGCTACAGTGGAAACATAGGGCTGTACATGTTCCTGCCATGCAGGTGTAAAAATTGATGCAGCATTGCCGAAGGTCTAGGTGTGTGGATATGACTAACAGGAACACATGGGAATAAGATATGGCAAGCCCAGCCTCAGTGATTCAGTTAGTGGAGAGAAGTGAGAAGGAAGGAAAGAAGAAGCCAGACCTATGAAGGGCCATAAAACTGACCTATCTAAGGGGCTGGGCCTACTAGGAACAGTAGATGGTCAGTGGGCATGAGGTTTCAGACCTACTTTATTTTATCCTATACAGCTTTCATGAATATAGATCTTCCATGGCCTTGGAAGAGCCTTCAATTATAAGACAGACTCATAGAGGCAATGTGCTATATTTCAAGTTATACTCATGGTGATGGGAGAACTCCATCCATTCACAGGAAGAAACACAGGACATGGAATCCAGCCTCCTAGCTTGCTGGGGGAGGAGTCGACCAACACCAGAAACAATCTGGGCTCAGGGTGTCTTCATCCTTTAAGGGGCATGAGCTTTCTGTCAATCAAGAGCTCCAGACAGGAACTGTGCCCTGGATCACACATGGAGTGTTAAGAAATCATGCAGAATCCTGAGATCTAGGGATAGAGTTGTTAACTAGAATTCACCACTGTGGGCAGCAGATCTATTCTAGACCCATTAGCTACAGAATGTGGCCCATAGATAGAACTGAAAAAGAGATCCCACTGAGGGCACCCAAGCGAAAGAAAAGCTAACAGGGCGGAGGGCAGCAATGAAGAGGAGACAGGGTCTTAGGAAGCTTGAGGACGAGGGAAGTGTGTAATAGAGACTTCCTTCACCTAAAAGTCCACAGCTTGCAGAAACTAAGCAGTAGGGGAACTACTTTTGATACTACATTCCTGTGCTTTATTATTTAAATAATAAATGCCTTGCTGTGAACACAAAACCAGAAAAGCCCAGTCTTTTCCCAGCATTGTCATAATCATTTTTAAGCACAATATTAGGAGATAGGATAAAATAAACAAGGTTTTCAGAACAGATGTTTTTTTGCTACTCTGCCTGGGAACAGCTGATATATGTGAGGGTCTAGGCTAAGACCCAGTTCAAAAATAATATTTTAGTTGGACCAAATCCTCCTGCGATTTACACCTAACATTGCCCTTTCGTCTGACTGAGGGCCAGATGTTAGCAACAAAAAGAAAGCGAGTGTAATTTCCTGGTTCTGAGGAGCACTGACGAGCTTAGAAGGAGTCTAGTCTAAGATCGAGGGGAGCTTATCCATCTGTCAGCAGATGTCTGTGGGTTGATAAACTCTGGTTCTGACTCTAAAATCTAGAATTTCCCAGGAATAGTGCTAATCCATTTAAGATAAGTAACTGAGCTGCGAGAATGAATCATGTACCTTCCCTCTTGAGTCCTTTGAGCATTTTCAACAATGCTCAGGGGAAGTTGAGCAAACTAGACTTTGAATACATTAAACAATTCCTAGCTTTTCTCATGAGTCTCTAACTTTTTTCACTCCTGAGGTTTCATGTCATCTCCTGAAACAGAGGCTCTGTTATCCATGCTCCGCAGGTCAGAGCTTCTCCTTGCTTTTTTTCTCTGAGAACTTGCCCATGCGAGGACTTGTTCTTTGAGAGCTTCTGCAACCACCATTTCATTAAATTTTCACATTCAATTCAAATAGGTTGAAGTTATTTATTATATATATTTTTATGTGGGAAAATCTGAATGCTTTATTTGGACTGATCTCATTCACGAAACAAACATTGATTTTAATTACTTGTATAAGAAATAAAATAAACCTCTTACCAAAGAAAAAACCTAAAAAAAAAAAAACACAAAAAAAACAAAAAGTAAATTATTGGTGCAATGTAAATGATGGTTGGACTAGTCACTGTATGGATTATAGTACAATTCACTTAAAATATGTGAATTAATTAAGTATATTGAATTATATCTCTACTTCAAATTAATAAAACATATGATTCTCCCTTTAGGGAAAAGTTATGTTCATTTTTGAACTCTTAATTTACATGTATTTGAGGAAAATAGTTAGCTTTTGCTTAATTGGCTTTTCAATAGGAATTAGCACACCCTTCTCCCAAGTGCTTTCAAAATGTAGCATCAGAAGATAATGTAAAGAAAAGAGTGAATCAATTGAAGAGGGAAAAAGAGAGGAAAAAGAATGAAGGGAAAAGATTGAAAGAACCAGATACAGGACAAATTTTAATGCTCTAATAATGTAATGATGATATTATGTGTGGGTTTACATTAGTAGATCATCAGTTTTTAAAAATTGTAGTGTTGATCTTTTCCCAGATATTTCATTAGGGTTTTTTTGTTGTTGTTTTTTAAGAATTGCAACATACTGTTCAGGTGTGGAAATGGTTTTGAAAGTAAGAAAACATTTATTTGTCCATCATTTATTTTTCCAGCCATTTATTCCTATAGTTTCAATTGCATTTTTTAAAAAATATGTTTTATTGATTTTTCACAGAGAGGGAGGGAGAGGGAGAGAGAGTTAGAAACATCGATGAGAGAGAAACATCGATCAGCTGCCTCCTGCACACACCTCACTGGGGATGTGCCCGCAACCAAGGTACCTGCCCTTGGCCGGAATCGAACCTGGGACCTTTCAGTCCGCAGGCCAACGCTCTATCCACTAAGACGAACGGTTAGGGCTCAATTGCATTTTTTTTCAAAGTAAATTTAATTTTTTTAAGGGAATCCACAGAAAAACAGCCCATAAATTGATTAATCTGATATATCTAAGCAACTGTGATAAACTTGAATATTTTGATTTTTTATTAGTGAATATTTCAGGTAATTTTGGTGGTCTGATCATTATTTTGCTTTTTGGACTTTGAACTCACTACTATTCTAGATTTTGTCAAATATAATGACCATCAATTCTTTAAAAGACCTGAAAAGAAAATTCTTGTTTCATTTAGACTACAGTGTAATGTCAGCGCAATTTTTTTCTTACAAATTGTGAGTGATTGTTCTTAATACTTTATTCTAAAACCCCCGTAGAATTAATCTTATGCAGAAATCTTAGGTCAAAATTAATTATAAAGGTTCCTAGTATTTATAATTTTTTAAAAATTTTGAAAACTACCAATAATTATTTACCAAATAAGTAATTGTTTTTTGATAATTTTTTTTATCTGGGGGCAATTAATATTCTGTGGCAGTGCTATTGCCCATATCTGTGAGCACAAGCAAAAATCCCTGTTGGGAAACAGCTTCCCAACAGGAGAGATTTAAGATTCTGAAGATGTTTGGAATATGTTAGCAGGCAAGGTTCTCATACTTATCTAAAACATATCAAAACAACCTCTTGTTGGCCTCAAAAGAGACTTAGCCATCTAAACAAGTTTTCCAGTTACACCCAAACCAGCAGAGCATAATCAGAAAAAGCACTGAACTTGGAGTCCAAAGAACTTGGCTGGAATCCCAGCTTCAAATTTATTAGCTCATTTAATCTTTGACAAGTTAATTTACCTTTTGAAATGTTAATGTACCAGCGTGTAAATTTAGGATAACAACACTTACCTTAAAGGGCAATTTCAGGACGTTCCTGATATAGACCTCGTACATGTTAGATGACCACTATATAGTAACAGTCATACCTTATGCTAAATTGACATAATGGAAATAGCCAATAAGATTGATAATAAACCCTCTTATTTTTTTGTGTACTATGAGTCTTTACTTTGAGTCATCTGGAATATTAAATCTCAACCCCAAATTATGTTGATTCCAAAATTAATATCATTCGTGTTTAGTTTGGAGAATTAAGAATAGTGGAGATTTGTTTGAACTTTCCTAAATCCGTGGGTTTTGGATAGATGACTAATCATCTCTATTGTTTTAAACCTTTCCATTACCTTTTCCAGAATTCTAGAAGCTTTAAAGTACTTTTTGTTTCTTACATCTATGTTGGTGATAGAAAAAAAAATGGACCAGTATTGTTAATAATTATATGAGATCGTAAAGTGAGAATCATGCTATTACACGTTGCTAACACCAGATAGAATTAGTCAATTTTATTTACTGAAACCGAAAAGAAGGAACACCCATTTTAAAGGAAGATCTTAGATCAAGACCTAAGGAGCAAATGGGAAAATGTCACTGACTTAATGTCTACCCAAATATTTGAATTTTTCTCTTCACACATTTGCTCCTTCTCCTTCATCTCAAAAATACCAGTATCACCCCTCTATACTAAAAGGAAGAAATAATTGTAAGAAAGCCAATAATCAACATCTAAACATGGTTCAACTTTATTATTCTCTGCCCTACTCCATTTTGTTTATTTCTTATTTTCTCTATTCTTTCAATAATAACACAGAATGTCTATATTACACTGAGTTTTACAGCATATACTTCTTTTATATTTTCTTTATTTCCATTTATGTCCATTCCTTGGGGCTCACTATGGGTCTTCATTGCTTAATTCATTCTCCAAAGCCGGTCGGACCATTTGCTATTGTTATTATGCTGGGCAATGGCAGAGGCAACAAGATTAAGATTCTGTGATTTCATCAATGTATGAAATCATTGTACAGAAATGCTTCTGTACAGTCTGACAAGGAAAAAATAAGATATATTACTCAAGTAACTATCTTGTATTTCTAAGAATTCTTAGAAAATCAGACCTCAATCCACTTTTCTCTCCAACCTTCCTAGCTTAAGCTTTGGTACAGCGTTCACAATTTGTCTCTTAGCTTCTCTTTCTACCCCCCCTCCCCCTCCCCCATACACACACTGTATGACTTTCACATCATTGCTCATGCTACCTGCTGGCCACGTCCTTCCTCTTAATCCCAATCCAAACTGTAATCGTGTCTCTTTAATTACATCCTTAATGAAGGCCATCCTTCTCTGCCTCAATGAAAACTTTGCCTACTTACAATCCCAGTCATATCTGAATTTTCACTGCATTTGTAACCTCTATTACTTAGCATTTGATCATGTTTCTATGTACTGCATTATCATTTTATGTTTGCAAGCTTTGCTCCTCTTAAATGCAGCATCTATGTATTGTACTTAATACACATAAATATTCTATGTATTATACTCAATAATACACACAGAAGTCTCGATTAACTGGTAAGTTTGCTCATTCCACTTTTTCAATATAAAATATCACAGGCTTTTCCAAGGATAATTTCAGACGTTTGGGCTGTGGTACTATTGTTATTTTAAGGCTATTAGTATTCTGCTCCCAAAATATAATACTTTAGCGGGAAATGACCTACAGCATCTGTGTATATAGCTCATGAGTCAGGGAACGGAAGGTATGAGCTAATTTCCCAGCAGAGGGACAGCAAGACTAATGATCCATGTCTGGGATTTAGTTAGTAAATGAGAGAGAGAGAGAGAGAGAGAGAGAGAGAGAATGAATGAGAATGAGAATATGGAGGTGGGAAGAACAACTGGGCACCTTTTTACACCTGAATTTCCCTGCAGGAGGTCAAGACAGATGAGAGATGTACATGATATACATATTCCTAATCAATGGAACATATCTCAAGTATTTATCCTATATTTTATATTCTAAATGAGCAGTTCATAAGATGAATCAAAAGTATTGCATAAGCAACGCAGAAAAAGAGGATCATGAAATCCCACTACGGAGTAGACTTGGGAGACCAGGGTGAGGATTTCCCGCTTAAATTGAAGAGGAAAATTAGCAGATGAGCTGTGTGAGCTGTTACCCTGAGAGTCTTCCTAAAGTCGCATATGAGCTTTTGCACCCCAGCAGTGACCATTCTACTAAACCATCTAAACAAAGCTCACACATAACCTTCCTTTCTCTGTTAAAAGAATAAGGGCTGTGGTTTCTTTTATTATTATTATTTTTAGGATATTCATATTTTGTTTTAATAGTAATTAATATTGTGGCTATCTTATTACTCTCAACTCTCTAGTCAGATAATCCAATTAAAGAAATTTTGCCAGGTGGTACCATTCAGAATTTACAAAGATGAGGTTCTCCAATTTAGTAAATGGATTATTCGGTGAGCAAGTTCTTCTTTTCCCACCAACAAATGAAGTGACAAGACAGAGTAGTTTCATTACATTAGCATATAGTACATCTGCAAATATGTATTCTATAATGTAATTGTTTGGAGTGTATATGTAAGTTTGTTAGGCTACCTGGGTATTCTGTAATAGTAAAAAAGATGAACTATTAGGATTCAATAGAATTAACAAACTGTGGTGAATAAGTGGTGAGGCCTGTTCTCAGTATCAGTAACTCCTCATATTACTTCCTCAAAGGCCATTGAAGCATTTCTGTCATCTTCTGCACTCATTTAAAAGACACATAGCTGCTGTTCCCTGCACCAGGCCGGCTCTTCCTATAGACTCCCGAAAACCACTTACATTGATCTTAACCTAAGCCACTTAGGTTGATCTTAAACCTAACCATTTTTCGTGATATAAAAAATCTTAGGGTCTTTGACATCTGCATCACGTGGGAATTATTTCTTGTGGTTGCCTGAAGTCTGGAAGCTTTGAATATAACCTACATGGAAATTAAGAAGGCAGCACCAGGTCCTCTGTAACACAGTGTTCTTGGGCTTCTAAATTAATTCAATTTGATCGGCTTTGTCCCAATCTGCAGGGAACAAAACACCCTCTACTTTTCATTCTCTCATTGAATATTTCATAGTTATCGTGCAGCACATCTACATGGTTAAATAAGCCACATTTGTTACAAATCTCCATAAAGATATCTTCCCAACTCCACTTACTCTAAGGAGAATTCTTTGAAAATGTTATAATTTTTCTACCATTGTCTGTATAAGTTCTTCGACTCCAGAACCGTAATGAATGTTTCCAATGCTTTTTCCCTTCCTGTAGATCTGAAATTCTCTCTTTACCTTGGAGAACTTCCTTTAGTATTGCTTATAGAGGTATCTACTAGGGATGGATTTTCTCAAGCTTCTTTGATCTGAAAACATCTCTTTTTTTGTAGTCGAAGGATGATTTTATGAGATATAGAATCCTGGATGCTTTTTCTAGCACTTTAAAGATGTCATTCCATTGTCTGTTGGTCTGTTAGTATTGTCATCTTCCCCTTTAAATAATATTGTCTTTTTTTTCTCTATCTCTGGCTGCTTTTAAGATTTCCCCCTCTTATCTTTGCTTTTATCAGTGTATAATATGACTTTATGTGGTTCTCTCGGTGTTTATCTTCCTTAGGGTTTTCAAGAAACCCTAAGGTTGGAATTCTTTGAATTCACATTCTCACCACTTTGGTCCACTCCTATGAATAATCAGTAGGTTGATATTAGTTAAAAAAAAAAAAAAAGGATTCCAAGAATTGACCACAAAAACTCTAGCTTTATAACTATATAGATAAGAATAATAAGAAAAAGGACAATAATAATTTTACGTGGTAAAGTAGGTAGGACTATAATATTTCTTAGTCTGGACATAATACTATTTGCAGTATAATCCAAGATTGAGTTAATTTTTCTAGCAACACTTTTGTTTCATATATTTTGAGAATTTTATCACATGAACTGCTGTCACAAAATGGGATATTGGAAATGAAGGTTGTTGACATGCAACAGTTCCTGCTAATGACAAAAAAAATGTGAGACTGGGAATGGGAAGCTGCAAAAAGTGGAATGAAGGTGAAAGCTGCGAAGGTCAGAGTAAAGGTACCAGATTTAGTAAGAACTTTTTATGAAGACACTAGGTTGAATTTTCTGAGGATGATTGACTCTCTTAGAATAATGTCAGAAATTGGAGTGAAAAAAATGACAATGAGAATAGATCAAGTATCAATTTCTCAGTGACTGGGGGTGAGTTACCAGGAGTCCAGAGTCAGTGATGAAGGGACAAGCCACATAATTCTTGTTTTTTAAATCACTTTTATCACTAGTTTACAATTTATTTATTAATGGATTTATTTAAAGTACTTAGTGGAGGATATTCTAAGAGTGATCTACTTTTTTATTTTTGCTTCCTTCTTTATACCAGTTCTTTTGTTCTATAATAATTTCTGTGTAATCTTCTACCCTCAACAAAGTTACCCCTTCAACATGATTTTTATCTTAAACTAGAGGCCCGGTGCATGAATTTGTGCATGGGTGGGGTTCCTCAGCCTGACCGGTGATCAGGCCAGGGACCCTCTTGGGGAGTGGGGGTGGGGCGGGAAACATGATGATCATGGGAGGTTGGCCAGCTGTGGGAGGTTGGCTGTGGGAGCACACTTACCATCAGGGGGCAGCTCCTGCATTGAGCATCTGCACCCTGGTGGTCAGTATGCATCATAGCGACTGGTCGTTCGGTCATGATGGTCTCTTAGGTTTTTATATATATAGATAACATGGTTCTGCTGAAAATTTATGGATAACTTGCACATCCAATTTTAACCCAATAATCTGCTCAGTCGCTTTCTGTACACTTACACTCTAGTACTCTTTTTTCTTTTTTTCCAAATCTGGTAACACCCCAATCCACACTCTAAACTAGAATAAAAGTTAGCAACTTATTGCCTATTATGTATCATTTGTTTTCCATCCCTCTGGGTCATGAACATGCTGTCTTCTCTATATGGAATGTCCCTTAACCTATCACTAAATATTCCCCAACTCCATTTCAACTACATATAAAGTAACATTTCTTTCAAATATTCCTAGACTAAACCCCAACATCACATGACAT
>NW_006293700.1:4224012-4251157 GCF_000327345.1 Myotis davidii
AAAATCTCACTGTATCATCTGTAAATTTTGAGTAGTGATTGCTATTACATGTACTCATCATGTGTATTATACATGTACTAGAGGCCCAGTGCATGAATTTGTGCATGGGTGGGGTTCCTCAGCCTGACCGGTGATCAGGCCAGGGACCCTCTTGGGGAGTGGGGGTGGGGCGGGAAACATGATGATCATGGGAGGTTGGCCAGCTGTGGGAGGTTGGCTGTGGGAGCACACTTACCATCAGGGGGCAGCTCCTGCATTGAGCATCTGCACCCTGGTGGTCAGTATGCATCATAGCGACTGGTCGTTCGGTCATGATGGTCTCTTAGGTTTTTATATATATAGATAACATGGTTCTGCTGAAAATTTATGGATAACTTGCACATCCAATTTTAACCCAATAATCTGCTCAGTCGCTTTCTGTACACTTACACTCTAGTACTCTTTTTTCTTTTTTTCCAAATCTGGTAACACCCCAATCCACACTCTAAACTAGAATAAAAGTTAGCAACTTATTGCCTATTATGTATCATTTGTTTTCCATCCCTCTGGGTCATGAACATGCTGTCTTCTCTATATGGAATGTCCCTTAACCTATCACTAAATATTCCCCAACTCCATTTCAACTACATATAAAGTAACATTTCTTTCAAATATTCCTAGACTAAACCCCAACATCACATGACATCAAACCCATTCTGGTCCCCAAAATTACTCTAGTGTCCTCTCAGCCCCTCCATCTCGCATTTGCTCAGGACACATTGTTTTGTCTGAAGCAGCTGTTTCTTTGGAGTGCATGGCTTGAGGTTATGCCTTAGGTTTTCTTCTACCCTGTACACAGTGAGTGTGCCTTACCATTCATATCCCACCTATCAATAAAAATGAAACAAACCTTCAAAAGCTTCTCTATAATTGATGTTTCCCATTAATTAACAATTATTGAGCAAGAATTACATGCAGTGTTTTAGCCTATGGAGAGAAATTAAAATTGAATTGGGTGGAGATGTTTGCCTATTTTTCCAAGAAAAATTGGATGGGGTAATTTCTAAGATAATTTTCAGCTCTCACATATAACTCTTAAGGCCAAATGCAAAGTCGTTTTTCTCTCCTTTTCTATGAAAGTACAATAATTTTCCAGGTTTAATTTCATGCAAATAAGCTCAATAGCATCAGTTAGCCAGTTATTGTCTTATGAAACTTACAGTCTGGACTAATTTTGTCTCTTAACTTCTTTTGTCTAACCTCTCTTTTTTCAAATACCTCATTGAATTTAAACATCCCCTCTCACCCTACTCAAAATAATTCTCTTTAATATAAAAGAATATTTAAAAATTATGTATTTGACAAGCAGGTCCAAGAAGGTATTACCATCCCGTTGGTTGTAATCTCTCACAAGAAGCCTGCATCTGCTGCCTTTCCTTCTTCACTTGAACTCACTGAAATCTGGTTTCTGTCCACTACTTCACTGCTGCTATTTCCAGAAGTTCATGAAGAAGGTATTATTTCTAAGTGCAACTGTCCCTTTTCAAACCTTGCCCAACTTGATCAAAACCAAATTTTGATATCCTGGCTCCAACTGGCTACTCCCCATGCATTTTATCAAAGAAATGCTATCTTCTCACCCAGCTGTTCCTTGAAAACTTCCCTTGTTTTTATTTAATTTTTTCAGATACCTTTTTGTTAAATCAACTCTTCCTTGAACCAAGTTTTATTTTCAGAGTTTATTCTCTTGGTTCAATCATTTATAACCTGCCACTTGGACTTAGTACAATAATTCTTTAAAATCTCTCTCTCTCTCTCTCTCTTTCTCTCTCTCTCTCTCTCTCTCTCTCTCTCTCTCTCTCTCTCTCTTTCCATCATTCATGTTGTGACATGAATTATCTTCTTTAACACAATTGTCATCATTCTGTTTACTCACTCAAAACCTTGAATGGCTCCTTGCCTAGTAGAGACTAAAGTTCACATTTCCTAGCATAATAGTAAGGTTCCTCTCTAATTTGAAAATTATATAACCTTCCATTCTCAACTGCCCTTCCTCTCCTCCTCTATTAGAACTTTACACTCTAATCACCTCATTCAACTTTCTATGCCAAAATATTTCGGTCCCTTTAAAAGTCTCTTGCTTGTTTCGGCTATTGATCCATAGCCTCTACCTGCTGAAATTCTATTTTTCTCTCAAGATTCAGATAAAATGCTTCTTTCCTATGAGGCTGTCCCTATTGTTCTAATCAGAAATTATCACTCATATAGTGCATCACACATAGTGTTATAATTTACTATTTTAAAAAATTGACCTTTGCTTGATCTATGACTATGGTGTTCCTGTATCTTTTGCTTCCCAAAAGTAGGAGTGGTTTGAAGGAAGGGACTGGATCTACCCATGATGTAGCTGCAATGGCCAGCACTTACTCCTAATTCAGAGAAAGGTCTCAATACATGTTCGCTTAAGATCTCCAATTGCCATTTAAATGATACTTTTCATATATATTATCCACTGAGCCAAACTGGTTTCAGCTAAATGATACTTTACAAATGTATCATATTTTCGATATGTATTAAGTAATTTTGCTTGTCGTATATTAAAGAACAGCTTATCTATGGAAAAACAGCCACACAAAACATCTTGACTTCACCTGACAGGACCTGTGAAGAACATGCTATTCATAGTCTATCGTACTCTACTTGGAGATATGGCAATGGCAGGCCCACGACACAGCTTTTCAACGAATTCTGTAGGTATATATGAGCCCATGCATAAGTATGTATCTCCAGCAAATTGTAGAATGTAGAACAGAAAACATTAACATCCTGAAAATCAACACTTAACAATTGTTAGTGGAACTTTTGAATTAGTGGAATTTAGGAATGATTGGAGAACACTGTTCTCCACATCGAAAGGGGAACATGATTATCAGACACCATCTGAATGCAGCAAAGGGAAAAAGAGCCACTGCAGCTCTCCTTTCCCGCTTTGTAATTTTGCTATTTCCTTGCTTCAAAAATGGACCATGGTAACACCCCCACCAATAGCATTATCAATAGAAAAGCCTACACACGCAAGAAGAAGTCAACTGGCCTTTGCAATTCCTGTTGCTGACAAATTTCCTCTGGCTGCGTTTCCACATGTTTATAACCATCAACACAACCCCATTTGGCTAGAGTCTTATTCGAGATCACATCTGACGTGAGACCCAACCTCAGCCAGAAGAACTGATTTGAGACACTACCAGGGATTATCTTGTCCTTTAACTATTGAGGAAGGAGAGGTTGGGTGAACCCAGGTGCTGGAACCCCTTACTACCCTAGAGCTCACCATCTCCGATCTTTTGGCTCAGAACCTCTGCCAGAGTGAGGTTGTGGTTCTCTGAGAGATGGGGTCATTGTTATTATTCTTCCAGCCTCCAAGGCAAAATACACCGTATGACCAGCCATGTAGGCAGTGCCAAAAACCACCTGGAAAAGACCCACAGTTGTCACAGGGCCATGTTGAAATGCGAATCATTGAAACTGCTGACCACTACAAAACCAGGACAATTTTGTTTTTTACCCTCAGCCAGATGATGGTTAAATAAAAGGACCGAAGAGAAGGCATTTAGAGGAAGAATTCAACTTGCTAAAAGTGACATTTATTTTCTCCTGACTTACTATGGCCCACATGATGTTATTCTAACTGACCTATTTAGAAATATTTAAGAGTAATATAACAAGCAGTTGGTGGAGGATTGGCAATTTTCTTAAGCTGGTTCATGCGTCACTCTGCTTTTGTTTGTCCAGCTGCCAGGATAAATTATGATCTGTTGAAGTGGATCTCGCTTGGCGCCCTCTGAAGTTGGCTGGGACATTTGGACAGTCACATGCATCTCTCTCTGAACAAGTACATCATTCAATGGACGCTTGCAACTCAGATGATGCACAGAGATTCTGTAAGCACAGAGGCAATCCGCATTGGTGGGAAAGTGAAACAAGGAGAAAGACCAAAGGACATCTGAGTCTGTCCAGTTCTCAGTGTTACTCGGTGTGCTAGGACAGCGGGACACCAAGACCTCACTGGTGTGCCCAGCCACCTGGGCTTTCCCACAGTCCAACTGAGTCATGTCACTGCCCATGTGCCCTACATACTCCTTATTTCCATCCTATCAGTTCTTTCCTCCGCCTTTTCCAGCCCGAAACTTCTTCAGGATTTGGCCCGTGCTCCTCTGGCAGTTGGTCTAATCACCTCATGCAGAGACGGAGAATGGCCCTGATGAACAGCTGTGGGAGACTGCCCCTTCGTAACAGTGGTTTCCTGGTGATCCTCATGCTGCTCTCTTCCATGACATTAAATTCACACTCATTAAGCTCAAATTCGGTTCTCTTGCTCTTTGAATATCTTCTCAACTATGTACCATTTAAAGAAAATTCAAATACTCCAAGAGCACGTGTTTTGTTTTTCCCTTTTATCAAGATTCTGGACAGTGTCCTTCCTTTACTCCCCTGTCCTCCCGCTTCCCTACTCCCACACTTTCCTCCCTCTTCTCGAGGTTCTCGGGCATAAGCAGAAATGCCCTACATATGCTATGGTGTGTGTGTGTGTGTGTGTGTGTGTGTGTGTGTGTTATGTTTTCCACAGATCACTTCTCAGAAGAAAACTGTGGGGTACATGACTAGCCCTCCTCTAATGAGAAAATGTCTGGGCTTGAGAAAACTTCAGTAATTTGCAGATAATCCTGGAGCTGGGAAGCGGTGGAGAGGGATGCATGCTGGAGGACAGGTGTGTTTCCAGAAGACATCCTATCCTACTATATTGTCCACACTCTTCCCACCCCGCAATGATACATGGGAACCCTGTAAAAGAGGGGAGGCTACACCTGTACAAGCATCAGGATTTTAGAGCTGGGAAGAGAAGACTTACTGCATGCTGATGGCTTAATTGCTACCATTTTCTGGAAAAGAAAAACGAAATTTTCTGTGTTCTATGGTTTTTCAGTGCTTGGGTACCACTTGTTACTTCTCAGATCCCTGGGAAGTAGACTTGAGGCTGTGGCCCTCGGCCAAGAACACAGCGTGGAGGAGTTAAGAGATTACTCCGCTGACGTTACACTGTGGTGGGAGTGTGTACACAGCAAAAACTGTTTCATAAACAACCGAAATTTGCAAGAAGAGTGGGTTAGGAGATGATTTTCCCACCAAAATGTTGGGAAATTGTTCTGTTTGCTTTAGTCAATGTTAGTCAGAGATAGAAAAGGCATGTAGTCTTTTGTGCAAGACAATGTCACTGCAAATGTTAAAGGGCTGTCACTGTAAAAAGGGCACCTTTTATTTAAGTTTTTAAGAGTTTGTTTTATTCATAATTTAAACCTTTTTATATCGTTTTCTTCCACTCATAGTATGAGATGTACTTCACATGAAGCTATGTTCTCTTTGACCCATCTATCTCACTCAACAGCTAAACATTATTTATTGAGTTTATATTACATACAAGGTACTTTTCTAGGTATAGTGAGGCTGCCAATGATAGAGTCCTTGTCCATAAGGGATTTATGATTTTGTGGTAGTTAGAAAATTAATCTACATAAGACAGAGAAGAAATAATAAAGCATATAATCAAATAAAGAATAAAATGGTATCAGTTATAGATGAGATAAATATTGGTTTGCCTTCTTCTCGTCCCCAAAGGCATTTGAGACGATCTGTGGAAGTCATCTAGGAGCCTGCAGAGATCTGTAGAGGTGAAGAGGGTGTGAATCTATGAGTTGGGAGCACACCCTGAGCAGAGTCACAGACACTGGAGTAGGCACAGACACTGCCTTCTGTGGAGGCGACTGACCTGACCAGCCCAGTGTGAATGGGAAATAGGAATGGACAGTATGATGAAGAAAGGGTTCATATTCCGGAAGTAAGAGTCTTTTAGAACTTTAAATAGAGGAATAATAACGGTGTAAAGGTGTTTATGAAATTCTGGAAATAACAGGTTAGTTACATAGGCTAGGAAAAACTGAAGTCTAACAGTTAAGCATTAATTTGAGCATCCCCTGTCATGAGTGCCTAAGATGGGGTGATAAAAGCTCCAGTGGAGAGAGATCAATGGATATTCATGTATTCATGCAGGGAAAATTGGTAGGTTTTGGCTACATTGCATACTAGACATGAATAGGAGACCAAAGGTGAAACCAGTAGAGACAGAAGGTGAGAGAAACTATTTTATGAGGCATGTGATAATTAGTCTGGTATTGTTGAGATTGAAGTTATCTAATGGAAGGTGGTGTGGAGCATGAGGTTGGGATTTGAGTGAGTGGTTCAGTCTGAAGGGAAAGGCGTCTGGACAGCTTTCTAAAGGAAGTACTATGGGAAGGGAAGGGTCCCAAGGCCTGGGACTGAAGGCCTGACAGGGGAAGAAATGAACTGCCTCACCTCCAAAATTATCCTTTTCCGAAAAGAAGGAAATTAAGCTGAAAGTTTGAAGATTTCATGTTTAAGAGGAAGATAGCTCTTATTCCAAGAGTGGGAGAGGAGGAAACTAAATTAGAGAATAGGCATACATATTTTTAAAAAGCTCAATGTCTTTGAAATGAGGGTAAATTAATCCACCCATTTATTCATACAGAAATGAGGATAAATTAATCCACCCATTTATTCATTTATGCAGCCCAGGTTTATCATTGTCTTAGGTAGGATGTCAGCCCAGTGGGAGATCTGAGATGAACAAGAGATGGTCTTCGCTTTACCATATTGCCTAGTGAACAAGGTAAGTATGAAATTAACTGGCAACTCTAACTGCACAAACAACTACAACCTTCTCCTAAATCAGTGCTTCTCATAATACCGTAATGACCTGAGAATATATCAGACAAGCCAATTCTTGAGCCTATGCAGTCCCATTAAATCAGAAAACTAGGCCAGCAACCTGTGTTTTAAAAGCCCTTCAAGTGATTCTAATCTTGGTCAAGTATGAGAATCTGCGCTCCAAGAAAATTGGGGGAGGGGGGCTCCCAGCCCCTACAAGCCTCTGGGGTTTGGGAGGCCCTGGGGCAGGCCATCTTTGCCTTTCAAGGGGTACATAGCAAAAACTCCATTAGGGTATCAGTGTGCTGATAGGGAAAGGAAATAAAGCTTATTTTAGGTATCAGACATGCTTGCTATCGTTGACCTTTTGGACACATATGCTTTGCATTTGTTGCCTATTTTATTAGGGGTTCTAAGTTTGGGCATTTCCCATTAGGAAAGGAGAAGGGGGTTAGCATAATAGAGAGTGAGAAGATTAAGTGGTAAGTAAAGCCTTAAAATTTCTTTAAAATATACATTATAATCAGTCACCATTTGGGCATGGAACACCAGCTCTACACAAGGACATCGTCGAATTAGTCAAAACCTTTATTTTCTAGCTTATTACACTGTATAAATTATTATATTATGTTTGCATATTTTTATATAAGCTTTAAATTCAGATAAGTTAGAGTGAACCATAATGTGTGTGATTATAGCTAAAGAATACCATCCTGGTTACTTCTTCTCCTTGTCTTCCTCATTCCTTCATCCCTTTCTTTTGATTTTCTCCCTAACACTTCCTAACATCTCTTGTTTTCCAAAGACTAGTCTCTCTCTACCACTGCATCCTTAAATGGCTAGTACACTTTCAAGGATTTTTTAAAATATATTTTATTTTATTTTTTACAGAGAGGAAAGGAGAGGGATAGAGAGTCAGAAACATCAATGAGAGAGAAACATTGTTCAGCTGCTTCCTGCACACCTCCCACTGGGGATGTGCCCGCAACCAAGGTACATGCCCTTGACTGGAATTGAACCCGGGACCCTTCAGTCTGCAGGCCGATGCTCTAGCCACTGAGCCAACTAGTTAGGGCACACTTTCAAGGATTTTAGTGGCATATCTATTTTGAGGATTATATTTACTTCTAGTCTTCTAAGAATATTTCTATTATTGACAGTATTACAAATGTCCTCCAATTTCCCCCCACCCCTTTATCCCCTCTTCCCAGCCTCTGACCCACCCCAGGCCTTCATCACACTATTGTCTGTGTCCATTGGTTATGCATATTTGTATATAAATTCTTTGGTTAATCTCTTCCCATTTCCCTCTCCTCCCCCCACCCCCTGTCTCCTTTCTGAGATCTGTCCATCTGTTCCATGCTTCCGTGCCTCTGAATCTATTTTGTTAGTTTATTATGTTCATTAGATTCCACTTATAAGTAAGATCATGTGATATTTATCTTTCTCCGATTGGCTTATCTCACTCAGCATAATATTTTCCAGGTCCATCCATGCTGTTGCAAAGGGTAATAAATCATAAGAATAGTTTTAAAGGTCTAGTGCTCTTTCAGGGGGTAATGTTTGAGCCTACTAATCTCTTTGTTTATTTCCAAATGCACACTCTTGCTAACCACCCACTTAGAGGAAGCAACGTATAACTAGGGCCTCAAACAAGACATTGCATATTCTGGTTTTGCTTTCCCCCCCTAGATATATTTCCACTTCTTCCTCTCATTGGTCTAGACTTTTCAACTTTATGCCTGCTTCCTTGCCTGGAGTAAGATATACTAAGTTACTTATTTACATATTAACTAACTCTCTAGTATTGATTGGCTTCTCCACAGACCCTGACCTACAGTATATTCTATGTCTTCCTCTCATCTGCCTCAGAGACATAAATCCTGACTATTCCACAGTCCTCAGTACTACGGCTCCAAATCCACAGCTTGATATTTCCAATTGAATATCACTTCAAACTCAACACATACACATTAAGCTTCTCATTTTAATCCTCGAATGGGATTTTCTTCCCAAACTCTTGGTCATAAATATGTTTTTAAAAAATCCTGACTTAAAACCTTATTATTGATCTACCTATTAAACCCTATTTCTTGACTATATCTAATCACTCTCTCCCACAAAAGTGTTATCTTTTATTTTTGTCCCCTGTCTAATTTCTACCCATTTTCCTTATGTGGAAGACAAAGTCTCTCTGAAGCCTTTGTTTTCTCCTCCATTAATTTTATTCTTAGCCATCCTCTATATTCATCTCATTTTCATTTCTTGACAAGAAACTCCCAATTAACTTAATATTTGCAGGTTTCCTTCCATTTAGAAATGTTAGATGACTTTTTCCACACTGTAGTACAGGAATGTGTTTAGTTGTAAATTCAATTCTATAATTTGTAATAATTCAATACATGTCTTATTTCCACAACAAATATATAAGAAGCTTAAGAGCATAGGCTGGCTGACTTATTTTTATTATTTTTGTTACTATCTTTAGTGTTCAACAAAGGATTAAAAATTGAGAGAGCACAAGATAATTGTTTAGTAATTGATCATTTATTTATAGAAAGCTCACTTTGCTCAAGAATGATGAAATACTATAGAAACTAAGAGATCAGGCTTTGCCCTCAGAAAGATAAAGGTTTATATCCCAGTGGGAAAATTTTCTAGCTCTGTGAACTTGAGAAAATTGCCTAATCTCTTTAAACCTCAGTTTTCTTACCAGTAAAATAGGAACATATGAAAACTTTTTCATAGGTTATGAATTGTCGTGAGGATTACATTTTATCTTAGACAAGCTAGTCTCAATGTATCATGGAAATTATTATTATCATCAGTTGCTATTATGAAAGAATTTTGAGTGATATTTAAAAATTAATTTAAAAAGTGAGTAAGGGCCATATTAAAAGAAAGCTAATAATTTAAAATCATGGCTTGCAAAAGCACAGTTAGACCAGGAATATATAACCAGAAGGACAAGCAGATATTCAGTGGTGGGCACTGACATTGACTCTCAAGGGGTTTGTTAACCCAGGCAGAAAGGAAACAGTCATTTTCAAGGTTTGCAATAGTCGGTAAAGGAAAAACACACAAATTTGTCATAGAAATTAAGATCACCCTATTATCTATGGGAAATTAGCTTTTCATGCTGAGACTTATGGTGGAAACACTGGACAGTGCGGTTGGCAACACCCTTACCGGTATCCCTGGAATTACTAAAAGTATACTGTTCTCCTGACAGGCACAGTACCAATGCAGAAGTCAGTTACAGCAGGACTGGAGCAGGGTCAAAGAAATGGGGCTCTCTGTTGGCATGTGGCTTCATCCAGAGGTAACACCAAGATCACAGGTTAACTCAACGTGTTTCGGGTAAATGCTCAATAATTCAGGGTTTCTCCTCCAACCTCCTACGCAAGATGACATCAACGGAAGAGGAAATCTTGGAGGACTTCATGAAGACAGAACAGTTTAATTCTGTGTCTGTCTTTATGTCTCCTGCATACTAATCTGCTTTCGTGTCAAAGTCTCCTGTATGCCTAGTAGCTGGGCATTACACTAATATCTGCTCTTGAAACCGGGGTGGGTGAAACTTGAATCTAGCACGTAGGACAGACCATATCCAGTGGTCCTCCCTTGCTGATTTGCCCTCAGTTCAGCTCTAACTGGTGCCACAGGTCTTCTGAATTCCCATCAGGCAATTCATTCTCACTTTTCACTTGGGCTCTCCAACTCCATCCACCTGCAGCTTCTGTGACAAGGTTACCCCGTCCTTCATGATTGTCCCTCCTCTGTCCCCCAAACCTCTCTGCCACTGGGGCATGCTGAAGATTGCTTTCTGTGATACTTGTGATCAGAGGGAATGTTATCCCCTCTTACATTTGCTCCTCTCTCCGCTGAAATATGCCATGCTACCAATGCCACCCGCTCACCAGGTGTGGGAATCCCATTTTGGTGTGAGATGTCTGCAAAGTGCTCTCCTCCTAAAAGCCCAGATTAGAAGCGAGTCAAAGCCTTTCTACTTTCGGCTGTCTGTTTTGTACACATGAAGTGCCTCTCTTCTGCCATTATGCTTTATCTCCCAGGACTGTGACGTGCAGTGATGAGTTAGGCTATTGCATCTCACTTCCTGTTTCTCTTCTATGTTCTCTGGATCAAAGAAGGCTTCCTTTGTCTTCCTCTTCTGTCTAGAAGGGACATCTCTTATGGGATAACCTACTCATCCTGTTCCCTTCACTGGGGCCATGGTGGCAGGCAGGCTTGTGGGAACATGACTTAGGGGAAACATAATAATTGTTTCAGTTTGTTATTTTCAGAATATTAACCCATTATGTATAATTTTGCTCAGCAGACTTTTTCATAACTGTTGATTACCCAATAGTCTGAGGTTACTCTCAAATGTCAGAAATGACCCATTTCCAAGAGATTTCAGTGCACTTTCCGTCACCCCTCACCAGGGCAGCCTGATTGCACACCTCTAATCATGGTCTTTGTGAATGACAAATAATGGATTTCACGAAAGATAATCTGCCTACTAGTGCCAGGCATCCTAATACCACCATCTCTTATCTGAATTTCTAAACATTTTACTGGACAGTTAGCGAGACTTTCCCACAAAGTTTATCCAGACCTTCTTCACAGAGAAAGGACCAAAGAGAATTGATGACTCTGGCCAGAGTGCAGATGGCTTTTGGAGAGCCCAAGTTTTTTCTGGCTGTGTGCTGAGGTCCTGGATTAGAAAAAGGCCATGCTGATACAGCATTTGTTCATTTATCACGCTTAACAAATATCTTTTGAATGCCTACTGTAGGCAAAGTCTGAAATTATGCCATGAATAAGTGCGTTAAAATCTCTTAGTCTACTTGACCACAGCATGGACCTCTTGGGCTTTATTTTGATATATTCCTGGCACATGGAAAATAAATAGCCTACCCTTGGGTCATTGTACTGTTCTTATTTTCTAGCAGCAACTTTATCCTAAATATTAGGGGAAATAAATAAGTAAATACTTTATTTATTTATTTTTTGCTAGAAGAGAACTTTAGGGATCTTTGTCTCTGTAGGGTAACCACATAGTTACTGGAGGATTCTAACACCCACATTCTTTTTTCCTTCACTAAGTAATCAGTTGCCATACCCCAACTCCAACCATTTCCCTCTAAAGTATGTTGGATTCTTCATGTGTTTCACCAGATATATCTGATATTTTACACCTGAATTTATCAATGTAATTGTATGTATTATCTGCTTAGCATGAATATGATTTTTTGTAACTTCTGGAGCCAGATGGTTATACATGCAATTATATAATTTTTTAGACCCTATAAATTCCAGGGGGGTCTGCAAGCCTCCTAGTGGAGAACAACAGAGCTCTCTAACTGGCTGATTTGCTGATACACACACAAGGTAGCTGATTGAAGAGTTCCTTCATGTTTACCCTCCTTCAGGGCTGGCAAAGTCCATTAATGGCTAAAGTCTAATTAAGGTATGAGATTCTTTTTGATCCTAAAGACACTTTGGTCTTAAGAGCCTTGAGATTGTTACCCAACATTTCTGAGGAATGTCTAGAGGAGGTAGAGAAAAGTATGTGCCTGTTTTCAGGATGGATCTGATCATTGAAGGGAAGCCTTCACCTTTCACTGGCCCGAAGGAAACCATGGACAATGGTGTTCATGCACTTGGTTTTAAGGCAACAACACAATCCCTGAGATAAGAGTTAAGGCTACCCCCTCTTTATCCAGGGCCAAGAAATACCCAGACTATTAACCCATTCTATCCATAGCAGCAACTGCTACACACATGTTCACTTAGGGCTCCTTTTCTCCATTGAATCATAGAAAGATGAAAATAGCCTCAAACTCACTAGGACAAGGAAGGCAGACAGGACCCTTTAAAACATAGGAAGCTTATTCTAGAGTGAGATTATTAAGATGAAAGGTTCCAGTCAGAAACTCCTGTAACATATCCAATCCAATGAGAGAGATCCTAGGGAAACTCAACGTTGTTTCACTTTTTCTCCATTTCTTGTTTTGCCATTTGTTTGTTTGCTCAGTGGACAGATAAACTTTAATCTGAATGGTTTGCCAAATTAATTTTAATTAGCTAACTTTTAGTTTAATCAAGTTGCAAATGTGTATATATATATAGTCAAAAAGTTCTATAAAGTTAAAATAAAAAATAGAGTTATCCCGTGTTCCTCATTCCCACCTATATTTCTGCTCACCAGAAGCAACTGTTTTCACTTCTTTTAATAGTTTCTTTTTGGTAGTTAACTCCTTATCTCCAAGTTACAGGCATACTTCTTGATTTTTAAAAAAATTAACTATTTTCTAAAACTGTCTTATGGTAGCCGGCCTTCAGGATGACCTTCAATGAGAATTCTCACCTGCTGCTTCATGGCCTTATGAATTCTCCTCCCACACTGCACAGGTCTATGTGTCTCCTGTAACTACCAGGACATTGTGGGAATGCTGGTTGTGTGACTTCCACAGCGTGGCCTTACAATACTGGACAGTCTACCTTGCTCACTCTTGGATCACTCACTCTGGGGGAAGCCAGCTTCAATGCCGTGAGGACATCAAATAGCTCAATGGACAGGTCCATGTGGTGAAATCCATGTGTGTTGGCCTTTTGCCAACAGCACCAACTTGCCAGCCAAGTGAATGAGCCATCTTGGAAGCTAATCTTTCAGCCCCACTTAAGTCCCAGCCAACATTCTGACTACAACCTTATGAGAGACCCTGAGCCAGAACACCAACTGAGCTACTCTTACATTCCTGACCCATGGAAACTCTGAGATAAATATTTATTGTTGTCTTAACCTCTAAGTTTTGGAATAATTTGTTGTGCAATGGTTGATAAGTTTCACTACATTTCCTGTAATAAAAGGTGAGTATTTAGCTCCCTTCTAACCTCTGCCCCATTTTCTTAATTATACATATTCTCAGTTCTTTCTTCATCCTTCCAATATAATAATTTCACAACTTTGGGTTCTCACACTATAGATTGTTTGTATTATTATGTATATAAATATTCATAGCAGAGCCACTTAATATGCTGTGATTGTATCTTCTTTCTCCTGCAATGTTTATACATACACAAAATGTTATATATTTAAAAAGTATATGAAATCTATCAATTTCATTTTTCCTCTTGAAAACACTCTAGATTGAAACTCTTTATGATTCTATTTCACTATAGACTGGCTCTTTCTGGGCTACTACAACATTCTCACCTTGGGAACTCCCTTAATCATCATCAACCAATCAAAGCATCATATGCTAATGATATGCTAAGGCCACTCAACCGCTCGCTATGATGTGCACTGACCACCACGGGGCTGATGCTCTGATTGGTAGGTTAGCTTGCTGCTGGGTCCGGCCAATCGGGACTGATCAAGACAGGCCGGACACGCCCTGGAGCCCTCCCGTGGTCCCTCCCCAGCTGGCCAACCTCCCATGTCCCTCCCTGGCCCTGATTGTGCACTGGTGGGGTCCCTTGGCCTGGTCTGCACCCTCTCACAAGCCAGGACCCCTTGGGAGATGTCAGAGAACCCTTATCCCACAGGCCAGGCTGAGACCCCACTGGTGCATGAATTCATGCACCGGGCCTCTAGTGATATATAACTAACTACATGTAGCATATATTTATCTATAGTATTAATTAGATGAAGAACTTGCAATTTGAAAATATTTTGTATGTTTATTCTGCATATTTTCTTTTTTTTCTAAGAAAGTGTTTTATAAGTTTATCTGAGCCAACATTCTGCACATTTTCTGAATCCAATAAATTCATGATCATCTAATGTGTATTTCTACAGAGTAAAATGTAGAAATACACATTCAACACTAAAACTCTTTACTATTCTTGCAAAGCTTCTTCTACTTTTCATCAAATTACCCCCTATATACACATTAGGTTGATTAGTGGCTATAATTGGCTAAATGTGTTTTTAAAAGTTTGCAAAGGCCTTTTAGGCATCTATATGAGACTTATAATTAAGTAATAAAATAATTTATTAAAGAGAGGTTAATGCAGTGTTATCTTAGTGTTTGCTAAGATCTTTTATCACATACATATCAGAGGCAGGAAGGCTTCCACCCACCAATGAACAAACACACGTGGCTTGCTGACTTACTGCAGCTAACAGGAAAAAGAGAGCGGCTAATGGGCCTTGGTGTGGCTGGAGTAGAGAAATAGATAAGGAAGGTTGCAGCAAATAAGGCTTAAAAGGTAAATTGATTATCTTCTCAAGGACCTTGTAAAGCCAATCATGCACTTGAACTTGATCCTATGAACAATGGAGAGCCAACAGAGTTATATGTGAATGAGTAAAATGATTCGATTTGATTTTTAGGAAGGACACCAGAGACAGCATTGATAATGAATGAAAGGAGAGACATTATCGCAGTGATGGCGAACCTTTTGCACTCGGCGTGTCAGCATTTTGAAAAACCCTAACTTAACTCTGGTGCCATGTCACATATAGAAATTTTTTGACATTTGCAACCATAGAAAAACAAAGACATATTTTTGATATATTTTTTATATATTTAAATGCCATTTAACAAAGAAAAATCAATCAAAAAAATGAGTTCGCGTGTCACCTCTGACACATGTGTCATAGGTTTGCCATCACTGCATCAGCGTAATCCTAGATAACAAGATTAACTTTAAGCAGTCATTCTAGCTAATAAAGAGGGAATATGCTAATTGACCCTCACGTCTTCTCAAAGATGGCGGTGCCACAGCCAATAAGGAGGGAATATGCTATTTGACTGCCATGCCCTCAAAGATGGCGGTGCCACAGCCAATAAGGAGGGAATATGCTATTTGACTGCCACACCCTCAAAGATGGTGGCACCCACAGCCATAAGGAAGGAATCGCCCAGTCCCTTCAGCCTCGCAGGGGTGGCAGGCACGTGGCAAGGCCGGGCTCGCCCCCAGGTGGGCCCGGCCGCTCCATGCACCTGCCTCCAGAGTCCCCCAGTCCCCTCAGCCCCACAGCCACCTAGGGCTGACCCAAGGTGCAGGCAAGCCTCAGATGGCGGCTGCCCAGCCGCCCAGGGCTGCCCGAGGCTCAGGTAACCAGGGCTGGCTGAGGCTTGTGCTGCCAGCAGTGGTGGCAGCAGCAGAGGTGTGATGGGGCATCGCCTTCCCCTGACCTGTGGGCCACCTCCTGCCCCTGAGGGCTCCGGACTGTGAGAGGGGGCAGGCCGGGCTGAGGGACCCCCCTCCAGTGCATGAATTTTCATGCACTGGGCTTCTAGTAATAATAATAATAATGATGATGATGATGATGATGATGATGATAATAATAAAGGGGGGTAGATTTCCGAGACATTCAGTGATAAAAATCCCATGTTTTGCAGAGCCAGTGGATTTATTTAAAAACAATATGAGAAAGAATCAGGAAAAGAGGATGATTTGGGCTTGTGTCCTGGGGATGACCAGTCAAGTTATAGTTTCTGATTATATGGCACATTGCAATTTACAAAACACTTCTATTTATACTGCTTTCCATTGTTTCCACAAATTGTGATAAATCCATAGCATTCAATAATAAACAGGGTTTATAAAGCAAGCTTAAAAAGGCTCCGACCCCTACTGAATCATTTCTTCCCGAGATGCGATACCAAGTCATCTTTTTTCCTTATGTAGCAGAGACTGACTTATGTTTCCTCCTCAAAGATACTTGCTTACCTGTATTGTCTTTGATTCTCCCCATGATATCAGACAAATGGACTTTCACAAAGAGCTTATTTCATGGGCATGTGTGTCATAGGTGACATCTGTGTGTTTCTGAAAAAATGTAGACAGTACTTCTCACACTCTGAGCAGATGGGTCATCTGAGGATTCTGATAAAATGCTGATTCAGACTCAGTGCGTCTTGGATGGGGCCTGGAATTCTGCATTTCTAACAAACTCCCCAGGATGCCAATGCCACTGGTCCTTGGAACACCTTTTGATTAGAAAGGATTTTGACTAAAGCCACACACACACACACACACACACACACACACACACACATCAAAGTACCTTTGCTTAAGCAGGTGTGCCATTCTGAGACAATTTCAATGTACTGTGCCTGATTTCAATTTTAAAACCCCAACCACTTTCTCACAGGTTTCAAGGTGGATGTTAGCGGCTGCCAATAGTATACATATTTCCTCTGGGTAATATAACTGAATGCATACCACTTCTGTCTCTGTTGGCAAGCATTTCCTTGAAAGTTTCTGAATATGTCAGTGGTCTTTTCAAGAAGAGATCTCATAAAGAACCATCTCATTACTACTTGTTCATTAATAGTTCTTTTACTGACAACTTGGATGCATGCCTCTTCATTTTGCAAGTATTTTAAAATTAAAAATACTTTCAAAGCATTTTAAATACTTCTTCTGGCAATAAGATTTGCCCTGAAGCGAAATCCTGAACTCTCCTCCCACAGGTCTTTTTAATTTTTTATGATTCCATAGCCTGTGGGTTTACTTAACAGTCCCAAATTCCACACTATAATCCATGTGTGCTGAAAGATATCTGAAATCATTGACATGCCTGAGGGTCTTAAAATTAAGCAACTATCAGATGTGCCCTTGGGTAATTGGGCATGCTTAGGTTTATCTCAGAAATCCTCTTTCTTTGTCCTCCTCTTTCCTTCCACTCTCTTACAGCAAACCCATTTGTGGCTCAGACAACTTTCTCCAGGAACGCTCTTTTTATTTGCAAGGAAGTCCCTCAAGTCAAACCCTAAGAGAGAGACAGTACCTCTTTATGTGCATGACAAAGGGTTGACCTTGAAAGCAACTGCTGATATTTATGAGATTCTAAGCAAGAACTCAGCCACGCTGGAGAAAGAAAGGCTCATGTCCACTGCTTAGGCATTAAAAGTCCTATAGTCCCCTATATGCTGGACTGCTGTATGGCATATGTGGGAAAGTATAGGCTAATCAGCGCTGTCATTAATTTCTCAAAATGTCCTGGGACCTTTGAGCTGGATGGCTCATAGAGAGTATGTTGTCTAACCTCCTATTGAATTCAGAGACCTTTAACACAACATCCTTGAGATTCATTCAAGGCACCAGGAGTCCTTCCTGGAGGGGTGAGACCCTAGCTGGACAGCTCCAGCTGTTTAACATCTGCAGCTGTGAGCGGTCACGTGCATTTCCTCCAGCTGCTCTGATGTTTCACACTATTCCTATTCACCTCCTGCCTTACATGGTCTTGCCTTCTCCACACCACAGTGCTAAGTCTTATTTACAGCTTTCAGTACTGCAAACCGAGCTTTCCTAAAATGACTCCACTTTAGTGAAAAGCTTGATGCTCATCAAAATATAGCAGCACCCGAACTTTGACACCTGCCATCAGACATCCCTCCTGGCACATCACTGTACTTTGAACTTCAGTGGCACGTCCCCTTTCAAACATTGTTCTGCTCTCCTAGGGAATTTGATGAAGTCAGCCTCCCCGTGAGTATGCACCTTGCCCCTCCCACGTTTGGATGCGCTAATAAAGAGTTAAAGAACACGCATCAGGCCACACATATTGCTGGAGATCCAACTGGGAATAGAGCCCAGGAAACTTGGCTCTCGGTCTGGTGTGCTTCTAACCACATGACCATCATCTCTGACGGCTGTGAATTCACGTAGTACTCCTCCTGCAGAAACACGCAGGGGACGAGCACCTCCGCACACTGGACGAGCCAGGGCACTCTTTTCCGTAAACGGAATAATGTGTATTTTCCAGGATTCCTGTTGCCGCTCCCTGTGAATGGGCCACATTTTGTTAATGTCACCAGGACACAGGGCATCGCTGAGGGAGCTTTCATTACAGATTGTCCTGCTATTCGCGTTCTTGGCTCTTGTCTTGCCCGACACGGATTTTGCTCCAAAGGCATCTTTCTAAGAAGGCACTTCTGACTGCTGGCGGTGGCGGCTGCTGCTGCTGCTAAATTCTTCATGGGCTCTGTGCTGTGCCCTCCAGTATGCTTCCTGAGAGGTTGAGCCACTCTCTGCTTAAGATTTCAACTATATGCTCCCAAACCTGAAACAGATGTTATCTTGGCGGCCGTCATTTGCCATGGGCTTGTCTATTTGCATTACATACAAGGCAGGTAATTTGCTGCCTCACTTTGTAGAGAAAGAAAAGGGGGTGGGGGGGATGAAACAAAAGAGAGAATAAATATAGAAACTAGAGGAATAAAGCCACATGGAGACAGAGAACTACCACTTGAGCATCTATTACCCTAATATCATATGCTATAGCTTGGCTCCCACGGGCTTGCCTGGCATCTCTCTTGAATCATATTTGTGGCCACCCAGATGAGCTATGGGAGCTGATCTTTTGATTTAGTATCAGCTTGCTCTTTTCAGCTCCCGTGTCATTTACTATCTTAAAAAATGTACTCCTTGTTACTCAGGCATCTGTGTTTTCAAGAACTCACATTCTTATTTTTTTTTTCTTTCTTTCTTCTTTTTGTATGGGAACCAGGAACTAGAAACTATTAAATGGGGGAAATTAACCACTCACAGTAAAGGTAGAAGTCCCAAGAAAAAGGGGTTTGTCTTTTATGGTTTGTACTTTGTAAGCTGTGGGTGTGACTCAATTTCCTCACCACCCACATAAAAAAGGTTGCCACCCAATCACTGTTTTTTTTTCTTTCTTTCTTTTTCTATCCCAAACCCCTCCCCTTTGATTTTGGCTGGGAGAGACCCTAAGAAAGACTGCCCTTTCAGGACGTTGCCGACTGGGACATATAAAAGCTGTTAGCTGCTCCTGTAGCCAGCAGCATTCAAACCTTGCAGGCTTTTACTCTCAGAGTTTGTAATAAGACACACTCCTCTTACAAGAGTTCATACTACAACTTAGCAAAGACTTTACATTTTTGGAAGAACAAAATATTCATTTTGGCATTGTGCAGAGGTAAGCTATTTAGCTCAACAAGTTTATTTTGCATGCATTGATTTTAAAGTAGCTCACACTTTTTTAATTTTTTTTTTTAGCTTTTAGAAATGAGTTTGGATGGTTATGGCTCGTTTGTATGTTTCTCTCACTTGGTGTCCATATGTGTCTGGGAGACATTATCAGCACATTCTCTGCTGTTACCTGCGATGCATTTTTTTTCCCCCTCTTCACTCTCCAGATGAATTTTAATTTCTAAAGATTTCCGTCTGAAAAGACATATGCAGTAATGCATTTTGTGGTTCAGGAATTTAGGACAAATGGCTCACATGCTCACATGCATTTTAGGGTTAGTAGTCAGACTGTTAATTTTTCTCTAGCTGTAGAAAATTCCTCTTAGGAGTCTGTCTCATTAACACCAAGCAAAATGCAAAGAGGCTACTATAGGTGGTCTCCTAGGCTTGAATTCATCATGTTTTTGGATTTTTTATTTTTTTATTTTTTTTGGGAGAAAACCAAAGCAAGCAATGCTCCCAAATAACAACTTGTACATCCACATTCTCGGGCCCATTTCCCCCCTTTCCTGGACCCTAATTCTACCTTTCTGATTTCAAGCAAAGGGAACCCGGTGCCTTCCTCCAGCCTCAAAATGACAGCAACCTCTGCCGTCAGCGGCGCGCTCCTGTTCTCCCTTCTGTGTGAGGCAAGTGCTGTTGTCTTACTCAATTCCACTGACTCATCCTCGCCAACCAATAATTTCACTGATATTGAAGCCGCTCTGAAAGCTCAGCTCCATTCTGCGGACATCCCCAAAGCCAGGCGGAAGCGCTACATTTCGCAAAATGACATGATCGCCATCCTTGACTATCATAACCAGGTCCGGGGCAAAGTGTTCCCACCGGCCGCCAACATGGAATACATGGTAAGAGGAATTTTTCTGTACATCCTGGGTGAGAATGCTTTGTTCCAATCGTACATGAGAGGAACCTAAAGAGTGTCTGTATGAGATGCGGGGCGCTTTTTACCTGCTTCCAAGAACCAGTTCTGTGTGCCTGGTAAGTTTGGCACTGTCCTATTACAGGAGGAAAAGGGGTGGGGGGTGCCTCATGAGCTTTTGTGGGTTCCAGAACCATCCATGAATCAGGTCTCATATAAGAAACAAAGGTAAAGAGGGAGGTGTGGTGACTGGTCACAATTGGAAGGTCCACTTAAAAAAAATTCATGGAAAATTTGGGGGGGGGCTTTGTTTAGCTGATAGCCACATGTCCCAGTTAAGACATTTATGGAAAATCATTTTTTTTCAAATTATAGGTTTCGCGGGCATGATTTACTGTCTGGGTAGGAGTCCTTTCCCTTTCTTGGACAGAAGCTCTTTCTGATGCTCATGTACAGTGTGCTCAGGGAACACGCTGCTCTTGCCTCCTGGTAATTTACTGCTCTGCCCCGCAGAGAGCAGGGGAGCCAGTGTGCACTGACTTGCGTGCTGTTCCAACTTGCTCTGAACACATTCTTTGCTCTCTCTTAAAATAGGCTCTCTGGGCTGAAATCATTTTACTGAGAGAACGTTTCAAATTGGGATGGTATTGAAAGGATAGATGTCTTTTTAATGTTTCTCTTTGGTTTTGAATTTATGCAAGGTTATGGTTTAAATTCCGGTACCTTCTAACAGCACAGCTTGGAGCCTATTTAAAGCAATAGAGACCACCAATATGGTGTTTCTAAGATGGGTTTGGCGGGGGTGGGGGGGAGATACCACTAACAACTCTTCATAAGTGCTGACCTAAAATTTTGGGATTCCGATCAGATTATAAATTCCATCTATTTTATTCAAGTCTGCTTTTTAAGTTTGACTAATTGCAGCTATCACTGTCAGAGGGAAATCAAAGGCTTGCCAAGCGTAGGAGAGTCATAGCTCATAGGAGTGCAGTTTAGACTCTATAAAAATGCATGTTCCATGGATTTTTAAGGAAATAGAAAAAGGAGATGTAATCAGTCCTAGTGCATAAGGGGTAATATAGCCTCATGATTAAGATTATGAATTCTGGAATCGAACGTGTGAGTTTAAACCCCAGTCCTGGGATATAAGCTGAGTGAATCACTACCTCATTCATTTCATCATCTGTAATATGAAGATAAAGGTAGTATCTGCTATACATGGTTGTTATGAGGAATGTATAAGTTGAGTGGTGGAGCAATTAGACCAAAGCCTACTGCAAAATAGATGTTCAATAAACATTAACTTTTATGGGTTTCCATGAACTTCTTGTGAAAGGTGCCCAGCAAAAACCTATTCAAGATCTAAAGTAGTAAGAGTTATGCACATTGAAGAGGTGTTTCTAGAAGGTGACGTATAGACATAGAAAGAAGAGAAACAAATATGTTTTCAAAATTACCCTCAATTATGGAGTAATCTGCATAAGGTTCTATTGAACTCAGAAAAGTGTAATATCCAGATTGTGGGTTGAGGGTGGGGATCACATAGCTACGCAGTCAGAGACTCAAGACTACTGAACAGGCTTTGGAGATAAGCTCATCTGGGTTGAAATCCTAACTCTGCTACTTACTTTATTGTCTTGTATACATTACTTAAACTGCTGAGACTCAATTTTCTTAACTGTAAAATGGGAAGGATAATTTACATAAGAACCCGTCAGTACATGATGCAATTCACCATTTTTATGATATGAAGAGGAGCCATCATGAATAAAGGCAAAGGTGGAGTACAACACAGTAGAAATAGAATGAAGAAAGCCACATTTTTCTAGTTATATCTTTCTCCACTGATCAAGAATTAATTCATTCCACATGTTATTTATTTAATTGCTTCTATGTGCCAAGGATTTGGTTAATTGTTTCCACAGATGACCTCATTTGATAGCTCACATTTTCCCTGTGAGGTTAAGACTATGGTCTTCCTTTTACCCTTGAAATCACTGAGACCTAGAGAAGTTCATGAGTAGGCCAAGGTGGTGTGGGTTGTTACCCATATGGAACTGGATCACTGGGATTAGAATTTAGGTCTGTGTAATTCCAAAGCCCATGCTTGTCCTGGGAGCATCTATGTATTTAGATCTAGCAAGCATTCTACTAGAGGAACCCCCCGGAGATATTGGGATATTTTTGTGTCCTTCTTTACATTGCCAACTGAAATCCGATAGCATTCATATTTTATTTGCCATCCCCCCCTTTTTTTTCAAATACAGGAGCTATTATATATAATTTACTTTTTAAGAACCAGATTCAGTGCTGGTTAGATGATAGATGCTCTATAAATCCTCTTAACTCAGGAAAGTTAATGAAAATTAGTAGTTAGAACAGTTAAGTCCTATAAAGCAACATATGACTGTCTCAATTATGAGGTAAAAACTGCATTTAACTCTAGCCAGTATGGCTCAGTTGGTTGAGTGTCATCCCATGCACCAAGAAGTCACGATTCAATTCCAGGTCAGAGCACATTCCTGGGTTGCAGGCTTGCTCCCCAGTAGGGAGCATGCAGGAAGCAGCCAGGAGGAAGGGATCGATGTTCTGAGCTTACATGCATATTTCTCTCTTCATCTCCCTTCCCTCCTCTCTCTCTCTCTCTCTCTCTCTCTCTCTCTCTCTAATAAATAAAAATGTATTAAAAATAAACACTGCATATAGTTCATTTGCATAAGTATTTATTCATTTAATACATAGGCCCTATTTTAAGCATTAGGGAAACATTCCTGAATAAAACAGACACTCCTTAGCCATCTGGGGTGGGGAATCAGACAATAAACAAGATAAATATATAAAGTTCACAGTACATCAGAAGATAATAAGATTATGAAGAAACAGGAAGCTGATTGTGGTTTGGTTGTGAAATTTCATAAGGTGGTCAGAGAAGAGCTCAGTGAGAGTATCCTGGAGAGAGAGGAGGGAGGGAGCCACACTGATAGGTGAGAGATCATTCCCAGCAGAGGGAAGAGTAAGGAAGGACAAAGGCCCTGAGACAGGAAATTTATTAGTTCCATTAAAAAATATGCTTCATGTAGTGAAATTGTAGACCTCCCTGAGTAAACTGACCCATGGAAATAATTCAATGGACCCCTCAAGAAGACTCAGAGAAACTATTGAGGGAGGTACAATATAATCGGTAGCTTGTAGGTCAGGATGTAGCTGACTTTAATCTCTAAGCTCAGGTAAAAAATGAAGATCTCAATTGAACAGTTATCTTTGTTTTAACTTGTTCAACGTTGATTTGGATTATGAGCAATTTGAAAATGAGTTCAGTTCCAAGTTCTACTTTGTATCTCAATAACTTGGGACACTTAGCTCACTATGGCCACCAGCCAAGTGTACAAATTGTCCCCATCAGTGAGTTATATCACTATGGGAGCCTCATAGAGGGCAGTCTTCAGCTCAGGGCTTTTCCTAATGGCACCAGATTGATTGGTAACCTCTCTCATCCCAACTTCTCTCTCATAACCTTTTCCTATGCCATTTCTTCTCCTTCTAATGTTTCCTAATTAATGTCTGCCATTGTCTATAATCCTACCCTTCAAGTTAGAATCAGAATGCGTGTCCTTTGTTGATATTTCCTATGATCACAATCTCATTTGATTTCTCCTTTGAAGCACAATAACCTATATATCTATTATACTGCTCTCATCAAAATGGAACTGGATTTACAGTTATTTGTATATTTCTGCAAACTTCTTCATTTTAAGCTTTCAGAGTGCTAAGTCTATGTTTAGTCATATTTTTATCTCTATTTTTAAGTAGCTTTAATTTTGATATGACAGTCAGCATTCCTATCTATGGGTTCTCCAACTATGGATTCAACCAACAGCAGATCAAATATATTTGAAATAGCCTATTACATAGTTTCTGACATATACTATACAGCAGGGGTCCTCAAACTTTTTAAACATGGGGCCAGTTCGCTGTCCCTCAGACCGTTGGAGGGCCAGACTATAGTTTTTTAAAAAAACTATGAACAAATTCCTATGCACAGTGCACATATCTTATTTTGAAGTAAAAGAACAAAACGGGAACACATACAATATTTGTATTTGCATGTGGCCTACGGGTCGTAATTTGAGGACCCCTGCTATATAGTCAGACCTACAATATGTAGACTTTTTTCTTGTAATTATCCCTTAAATATTATAGTAAAACAAGTATTAACATTGTATTAGGCATAATAAGCAGTCTTGAGATGATTTAAAATATCTGGAGGATGTGCATATCTTGTCTGCAAAGACTAGACCATACTATATAATAAAACACTAATATGCAAATCAACCAAACTGCAGAACTACCGGTCGCTATGATGCACACTGACCACCAGACAGCAGACGCTCAATGCAGGAGCTGCCCCCTGGTGGTCAGTGGGCTCCCACAGGGGGCGTGCCGCTCAGCCAGAAGCTGGGCTCACAGCTGGAAGTGCAGCAGTGGTGGCAGCGCTAAGGATGTCCAACTGACGGTTTAGGACACCACCCCTCCCCAAGTGCACAAATTTTGTGCACCAGGCCTCTAGTTTAATCAAAAGAGCATTCACGGATTTTGGTATCTGTAGGAGCCTTAGAACCAATCTCACACAGATACCAAGGGGCAACTGTAAAATTTACATTTTTACAGAAATTTTATCATCATTTATAATAATATTTTATCACATGCACCCAAAATAAGTTTTGCATAATTTCAAAAGAGTCATTATATAGATAGAGCTTAAGATATGCAAGTCAAACTTCTCTCCCCTTGGCTTCTGTTCTCCAATTAGTTTATTGACATATTTCCAGAGCTCCTTGGACACCAGCTGCTTTTCATTCTTCCTAAGGGCAGCTTAAACCATGACTCTAAACCACAAACCACACTAGTTTCTTAGAATAAGAATTATCCCCAAAAGAATGAAATTGCAAGACTCACACATGGAGTAAAATTTGTAGGATCTTCTTTGAATCCAAGTCAATTGAGTAAATTAACTTTAGAAAATTTGAAGTCCCTCCCTGAGAATATGAGATCCAAAGATAACATGAATCTCTGTCTTTAAAGTATAAAACAAAACAGTAGAAAAGAAAACAAAACAAACAGGAAAAAAACCACTAAGCATATAATTCAGTATAATACACTGCTGCATAAGATTGATGTAATAAAAGAGGTCCAGATAAATACCATGGAGAAGTCAAGGAAAGAAGTGATAATCTCTAGTTGACAAAATAAAAAAGCTCTTTGGAGGAGGGGCATTGAGACTCCTGATAAGGAAGGGGCAGGGTCGGCTGTTATGGTAGGTTAAAGCGAGGCATGAACAAAACTGCCAGGGGGGAAATCACAGTCCATCGACCAGATTTAGGGGGAGTTTGAAAGGAGACTGAGGATCATTTAATACAAAGGAGTTCCAGAGGCTGTTGGAGTTTAGAGCAGGGTCAGAAGTGCATGTTAGAAAGATGATCCTGGCAATTGATGGACTTCGATCAGCAATGAAAGTGACAGGAGAGGTGACAACCACTGAGTCAGAGATGCCATTGCTTTAGGCACAGATAGGAGGGAGCTGGGCACCTACATCTATACAGAGACAGGTAGTAACAACTAACTGAGGTGTAGTGTGTGAGATAGCAGTCCTCACATCTAGTAGAGAATGGTGGGAAGGCAGGTGAGGGGCAGCGTGAAGATAAGGATACACTGCCCTGACGGGTTTGGCTCAGTGGATAGAGTGACGGCCTGCAGACTGAAGGGCCCCAGGTTAGATTCCGGTCAAGGGCATGTACCTTGGTTGCCAGCACATCCCCAATAGGGCGTGTACAGGAGGCAGCTGATTGATGTTTCTCTCTCATCGATGTTTCTAACTCTCTATCCCTCTCCCTTCCTCTCTGTAAAAAATGAATAAAAATATTTTTTTAAAAAAAGATACGGATGCACTTAAAGGTGAAAAAAAAAAAAGGTGTAATGTAATTTCAAGAAGCCAAAACAGCTATATTGATAATGTGGCCGATTTCATTTGTTTGGTGCCTGCAGATGTTATTGGCAAAGCTAAAGGAACCCGGCCTCTAATGCTTTTCTGAAAAAGTGAAAAATACTAGTTACCAAGTCACAGCAGGCAGTAACATAACAGAAAGCATGACTCAAGTGAATGAATGGAGAATAGATTAATTCACCCTCGGAAATAACCAATAAACTACTTGCCTACAATGATTTCTGACTTGGGAATAATGAAAAATGCTGATTTCATTTATTTGGGTTTCACACAGAAGAGAATGTAGATAATATAAATTACTTTTTTTTTCTTTATTCAATAGTTGACTGAACACATGTGATGTCCTTATTATTCTGAAAAAATAAAACCATGTATTGTCCCAGATGGCGCATTTCCTCTCATTTGAGAAAGATAACTCAATTTCCTGCGATAAACATGAGAAATTTGATGTGTCTAACCTAAATCTTTTCGATGAATGCTTCTCTGGCGGCTCGAAGGCCTCCTGAGAGCCGCTGCCAGCCTGCGGTGAGCGGGGAGGTGGCTGCTGACAGGAGGTCCGGGTC
>NW_006293700.1:4251189-4270742 GCF_000327345.1 Myotis davidii
TGATCTAGAGGCAGAACCTTTCAAGTGTCTTGGCTTCAGATGGAGACTGGGCACGTTTGGTAGGAATTTTCTTTCAAGGTGCACGTTGCTTAGTATCACTTGGTGTTGTATGCTCAGCTCTCCATGCGTAGAACCAGCTGAGTGAGGGAAGCTTAAGAACATTTGGTTTGAGACCATTTGAAGGCAGACCCCAAAGAAGCACAAATGTAAACACATGATCACACAGAGGCCACACATAGGGTGACCGTATTTCCCAAGAGTCAACAGTGTTTTTTGTTTGTTTGTTTGTTTGTTTTTGTGGCAAAGGATACTTGACCAAATACAACAGTGCAGGAAGAGGATTTTATTGTATTCCTGTTGAGTACTGGTAGACCATACCTGGTCTACGGAGAACACGCAGTGAATATTATGGAACAATTGAATGAAGTGCTTCCACTGGCATGAGTGTAAAGAGCACGTGGCTCTGGTGCTCAGAAGGCAAGAGCCAGGCAGCATTCAATCTCTCCTCCCGCAGTGTCTAGCCAGGTGCCGGGCACTCTGCTGAGGGGGTGAGTGGGGAGCTGGGACACCTTTCCTTAGGAGCACTGTGCCCAGACCAGTGAGTGGGAACACAGTGAGCCGAGTGCTAAGGGTGCTTCGGGATCAGAGGGGGTGTACCTAGACCAGACTTGGACTCAGGATAGAGAGGCCAGGAAGGCTTCTAAAAGGCAATATTTCAAATATCAAATGTGAAAAATAAATAAAAGTTATAGAGGAGGGCATTAAGGAAAGAGAGAACCTGTTGTAGGTGTGAGAGCATGTTCCAAGAAGGCGCTTGGTGTGTTGCAGGCAAGGATAGAAATCGAAAGGGCGGGGGGTGGAGGGGGGGGCTTGGAGAGAGTATATTAAGGAAAAAGTGATGTTTAATGAGGCTGGGAAGGCAAGCAGGAACTTGTTGAGTTTTATTCTAAGATCAAAGTTAGATCATTCATTGAAGGTTTGAAGCAGGGAAGTTATATCATTCATTCACATCATGGCTCCAGCATGAGGAAGGGGTTGGAGGGAGGCAGAAGTAAAAGCAGGGAGCACAGTCCAGAGGCCATTATTTACTTTGTCAGTTTGGGTGAGCGATAATTGAAGCCTCATAAAGTTTAAGGCCACAGGGACATGACCAAGTACATGTAGAGACCAAGTCAATAGGGGTAAGTGATTGTGTGAGAAAGCAGGCAAGGAGCTGCCTTCAGTTTTGAGCAGAACAACTGGGTTTTTCTGAGTTGAAGACCAGAAAGTAAAGAGTGGGGGCCAGGTTATCTATAAGGGCTGCAGGTGTACCACCCAGGTACACACCTATGGAGGCTGAAAGAAGTAGCTAGTGGGTGTGGGAGGAAACATTCTTCAAATCCGGCAATTTTCAGCTGGTGCAAGAATTGTTAAAACATCCAGCACCTAATTATTTAGTCAGGGGCACTGATTTCTTTCCTCTTACATTGTCAAATTAAAAAAAAAAAGAAAGAAAACAGCCAACACAATAATAGCTGTCCAGTTATATCCCCTTTATTTTTTTTTTGTCAGATTGGCAAACAATTGGTGTGCTGCAGAATAGTAGTAATTAGCTTATGTGTGCCATGAGATGAACAGGGTTGAAAATCGCTGCTCCGCTACAAAGAATGTTAGATGGGCATATGCTTTGCTCCTCAAAATGGACCACTTTGCATAAGGGGTCGGGGAGTATCATGGAGACAGCATGGATGGATGTTTTTATGTCTGGGAATCAACTCAAGAATGTTTGCAAGAAAGCTTCATGCTTTTGTGTTTTGTACAGAATAAGTGCTGAGACTTTCATCAACACGAATTCAAATCTGTTTCAGGGGCCTAAATAGCACCAGGCCCATCGAGTCCTTCTGACACACTCAGAATAAGGTCTTTCTGGAAACTATCCAAAGCACTTCAGAAAACTAGCAGCTGACTAGTGTGGCGTGTGAGTGTAGTACATCTGAAACCCTTTTAACAGCCAGTCGGTGGCTATTCAACAGCTGGGCGGAACTTGAGATGTTAAATTGTCAGTGAGAATTTCTTAAGAATGGTGGGGAGGGGCAACGAGAAGAAAGACTAACAGCTCAAACTGGTCAAGAAAGAATGCTTGGTACCAAATCTACCCTAGAGTGAGGTTTGGAGGGATGGGGCTCCATTGTTTCCAGGCTATGCTCCCCATTGTGTCTAAAATCAGGTATCAAGCATTTTTTTTTTTGGACCCAAAGAGGAAAGAATGCCTAACAAGTTGTATTTTCAAACTAAACTTTTCATGACTTTTAAAATTTCACACCACATACTCCAAACGGAAACAGTCCAGCAATGTTACTTAAGGACACATGTTTTTTCCTCCTACAATGTGCATCAAATTCACATTTCATAATTTCATTAAATATGAACCTTCTACCCAATCTGGGTCTCTGCATTCCAGGGAGATCTCGCTGCCAGCAGGCTGTAGGTAGGCGGAAAGGCATTCCACTTCTTCAGTGCAATGGCCAGAGAGTTTGCACGTGTATCACAGGAGAGTTTAACAATCAAGGAATCTGTTTTTTAGATTGCTGTGACACTGAGTTCGGGGAAAAGAACTAACCACGCATGAAAATGTCTTCCTGTCTTATTACTCTGGAATTATATGATAGCCGATGGGCATTATATTTCCCCAGAGAGCAGGGCATTGCTAGAATCCATCATGAAACGGTCTTCAAATTTAGAGACACAACATATGTGAAATTCATAAGTTGTAACACTTCTAAAATCCCCCAATTCTTATCTCCCACTGTCTGATGTTATTTTTCCCCGGAAGCAAGTTCCTTGTTATCTAGACATAATTCCGCTTCTGATTATTTAGTTGCTTTAGGGTTTGCCTGGCTTTCCTTTATCTGCTTACACGCTTAGCTGAGATGAAAGCTTGATGGCTCTCAAACTTTAGGCTGCCAGATAATGTGATCAAAGGGCACCTCACTGCCTCCCATTTTGGGCGGCTTTCTCATTCATTACCATCCAGGGCCTGGACCCCCACTACTAATAGCATCCACCATTACATACACCCTTGCGCTGCTCGAGCTGGGCTCCATGCTCTCAGTCACTAGCTCACCCAGCTTTCACCACAGTCAGACAGGAAACCTGAGCAGGTCAAAAGGTTAAGAGCACAGTTCTGCCTGGCCCCAAAGTCTGTGCTTGGAAAGACAGCAATACACACTCCCCTGCATGTGTTCATCTCCTGCTCTAGGACATACATGCATTTCATCTGAGGACAACACTGAATATTAGAAAGTATTTCTTCCCGTGGCATTGAACCTTGCTGCCTGCATTCTTCCTTGGACGCCATGTGGGAAATTCTGCATTAGAATAGTGCTTCAGGTCTTTGGAGGCTGCGAGCATCTATGTCTTTGACCCCTGACCCCAGTCACCCAGCTCTTTCTTAGTCTCCAGCCCTTTTGTGTTCAATACCTGCTGTCTACACCACCTGTGGCCTCCAGAGTGTTGCCTATCAGGGAAGACTGCACAAAGAGGTTTGCTTTTCTGAAAATCCTGGGAAAGGTAAGAGTTGTGTCGTTAAGGAGATGGAGATTCGAGGTTCTCCCTCGCCCCTTACTCCTGGGAAGCAGTGTGGCTCTGGCCAAAGACGGGCTTTCACCTGGTTGGTATCCCTGGTTGGGTTCTAACCTGTGTGTGTTATTCTGACAACGAGGTGCCTGGAATGGAGGTGACCTGACCAGTGCAGAGTGGGGATGACACATTGGTCCCCATTTGTTCTGCTTCTGCAGACACACCCTCAAGGGAGGTTGGCAGATGTGGTGGCCAAAGTCTCCCGCAACTTCATTAACTGAGTCATGTGTAGGTCAAATGAGTGTTTTAAATACAAGTGTGAGGTTATAATGCAAAGAGATTGCCTTACTTTACATTTTTAAAGCCTTTCTTTCAAGTTTTTAGACTTTTCAGGAAGTGATGCACACTGTTCTTCCATATGTTACTTTTGATACCTCAGTTAGTAAATCCATTTAGAGTTCCCATGTTGTCTAAATAGGCACTATGAACACCATCTATCATCTCAGTATTCGTACCCATGTAGCTGCAGACTACATGTCCCCTCCCCTGGAATGATTGTTCTCAGAATGTGTGATATCAGCTTATTTGTACAGCAGCATTCAGGACTGTTTTCTATACCTCCTACCCATAAGTCTTTCATGTGTACACATAGCAGACATCCTCACAGAGCATCTCGCTGTCACCAGGTACATGAATCAATAACAGGCCAGGGCTGAAAGGAAGGATACTAATATGAGGGCTCATAAAGTGAAAATTAACAGACATTAACTACCAGAAATGCCCCTTCTTCCAAAGCCCCTCATGGGGTGTGTGAGTGCAGTGGGGAAAGAGGGATGAGTAGGGGTGAGATATGAGAGAGGAGGCCCAAAGTTCTTCATGATCAGAAGGACACCACCCCCCTCCCAGTAGGGTTTTAGATAACTTGTTGCCCACGAGAGCAGAACCACTTTGCAGTACACAGTCAAGATCCCCAACTCTGGTCCAGGGGTGGGTGAGGCATCTCTTCTCAAAGCTTCCCCTGGGGGTCCTGGAGTAAGTTCCCAGGTGAGAACTCTAACACATGCTTTAAGAATTATCTCAGGTCATGGTTCAGGACACAAAACTGAGCTGAGAAAAGTATTTTGTGGCTCAAATATCCACTTATTTAACGAGAGACTATACACTGAAACAAGGATGAGGCTAACCCAAAAGAATTATTCCAGTGCTACTTGCGATATTATCACAAAATGTCACTGAATGCTCACTCAACACCTGTTTCCAAAACATAGCATGTCTGGGGAGCTACAGATGTGTGTGACATGGGATGAGGCTTACATGGGAATGTATTTTATTGACTAAGGACACTTCAAAGGAAACAAACTTAGTAGCACATGGTTTTTCCGAGCTGCTTCATAGAATGCATTGTATGTGTTATACAGGGATGGGCAGAAGTAGGTTGACAGTTGTGAGTACATGAAACACAGTTTATTTTTGTATGTTTATTTATTAAAATTGTATTATTTATTTGTATTACAACTGTAAGCCCACTTTTCCCCATCCCCGCCCCCATATACGTATATTGAATTATATAATGCTAAATGTATGTAATTTATTGTCTTTAGCAATTATTTGCTTTTTTGTTTGGTAGTGCTTTTGTTGCCTGTCTCTTCCCTAAGCTACAAGGCAGAGTCCCTGCTAGTCTTGCTGACAGTTGAATTCATAGTACCCAGTGCCTCCCAATAAATATTCACTTACTGGCTGTCTAGATGAATCAGTTCCCTAGAATCCTATTGGTTAATATGGAAACTTGCATTCTTGCACTTTCCATTGTTGAGGACAAAGCAGCCCTCCCCATGTGGTAAGTCTATTGTGAGGAGGTTTGAGGCAAATGCAGGTACAGGGTTGCTATGTCCTGCCACCATCCATGGATATGAAGTGGGAAGAGGACTCGTTGGTGTAGGTGGAATGGTGACAATGACACCCTACATTAGAGTTTATAACCTGCAGGCCCATCAACCACTGTAGTAGGTATGTTTAATTTGCTCTGTATAGTATTGAATTGTACATAATTTTATATTTTTAAAAGTTAACTGCCCACATGTAGAAGTTGATATATTTCACATGTATATCAGGATTTCTAGATTATCCTGAAAATGGTAATGTCTAGAGAGACTGAGTCCACTTCCTACTTGTTAGCAATTGCTTAGAGAGGGGAGGAGTAGCCTCTTTGGGTGCAGCAAATTCACTTATTTCTGAGTCAGCCAGTCTCTCTCTCTCTCTCTCTCTCTCTCTCTCTCTCTCTCTCTCTCTCTCTCTCTCTCTCTCTCTCCATATAACTGTCCAGAGGTCAAGAAGCAGCAGGTGCACTTTGTAATCTTATACCCAATACTACATTTAGTCATCTTCATGAGTAGACCATTCCCACAATGCAATCATTTAGTTTAATTATATTTAAAGAGTTTGGACATTTTCAGCACTTGGCTGAAGTAGTTTCACAGCCATGCATAGATTTAAAGCACTCAAAATTTTTCCATTTTTTCCTAATCACCAATCTTATTTAAGTACTTTTACCTCAAATCCTAAATTTATTGTTTCGCTTTTATCCATGCCCTCGTTTATTTATACATATGGATCACTCCCTCCGTTAAAAGTCCCTTTCAGTAATCCCGATAAAAAATGATGGTGGCTTTGAGCAGGTGTGGCAATAGTGGTGGCACTCAGTACTTATCTTTTGTATATACAGTAGTGTGAAGGCAGGATCAATAAGATTTGCCAGTGGCGCAAATAAAGATTATGAAACCAAGAAAGCACAGAGATGACTACTAGAATTTTAGCCTGAGCAATACAAGAACAGTTGTAGTTTGGAAACAGCCATAGATATATATGAACAGGCAAGGGGACAGATTGGTGACCCCGGAACCAGAAGACGGGCTATGCCATTTGCTGACAGAAGGAAGACTGCAGGTTATGGGTGGGAAGTGGGGCAGGGTTGTGAGTATTTGGAGCTCAACTCTGGACAAGTTAGGTTGAGGCTTAAAGTACCTAGGTTTGGAATTCAAGTGAGAGGGTTAGAGATATAATTTGGAGTGATAATATCAATAGCATGTAAATGGCATGTCAATCCGGAAGACTGAAGGAGATTACATAGGCAGTGAATACAGATAAAGCAGGAGAGAGAGAGGGAGAGGGAGAGAGAGAGAGAGAGAGAGAGAGAGAGAGAGAGAGAGAGAGTGACGCTCTGCCCTGGGACCCCTCTAGCACATAGAGGTTGGAGGGATGAGGAGGAACCATCAAACATGGAAAATCAGCAACCAGAGCTCAACAAGGCAAGTACGGGGTGGTGAGACCAAGGACAAAGGAATGGGGGTGTGTCCAGGAGGAGCAAGTGGCTAGATCATGCCAAGAGCTGCCGGTAGACCAAGGAAGTTGGTGACCAGGCCATTGAGGAGAGCAGTTGGGTAGAGTGGAGGTGGAGTGGGGAATCTCTATGCGGGGCTCAAAAAAGAATAAAAGAAGAAAAACTGGAAATTCTCAATTAAGACAACTCTCAAGGAATTTTATTGTTATAAGAAGGAGAAGAATACTGCAATAATTGGAAGACGAAACGGGATGAGGAAAAAGGGCTTTATTGGTTTGTTTTTAAGAAATGTATGCTGTTAGCAATGATCCTTCCAAAAAAGTGCACTTTACATCATCTCTTTACAGAAATTTACCCCACCTACCTGCAAGGTGGCATTCATGTTACCTAAGGGAAGTCTTCGTTATCTTCTTTTAAACATTTACCAAATGCTTAGGACCCCACTTAGATATTTTATGATATAATTTAGTTCCATCTTTTATAGGTATTGTTGTGGCTTCAGAGAATTTTTTAATCAAGTTCCTTTAGCTCTCTACTTCTCTTATAAAGTAGAATCAGTTTAAAATCATTTAATTAATCTAATGAACACCAGAAATTTCCCTTCCTCTTTCTCTGTCCTACCGCACTTCACCCTACCGGAGCCTTCCTTCCCAATATTCATTTCTGCCCTCCTGTCTGGTTAACCCTGGACCTCAACTCTGAGTTTTCTTTACTGGCATTTTGCATGCATTTCTACCTACTGGGAATAAACCCACCACTTTCAAAACAGAACTGCAATCATTCCCATGATTTAAAGCTGTTTTAAAGTGTATTAAAAGCATTTTTCTGCCCTCAGGGGAAATAATTTTGTCATCACTTAACTTCTTTTTAATGGCTCTTTCCCACTTCTTTAAGTCAATACTCCTTCCCCAATCTGACCAACACAGGAAAAGATCAAACAGTCCTAGCTAAATTATTTTTTAAAAACTCCAAAACGTATCTATCTAAATTGACTTTGCTTTTTATCTTAATATACAAGGAATGACCACATAAATTTCCAGGAAAATAGTGTCTACAGCATATGCCATACTGTCTCCAATACCATTACTATCATACCAGTTTAGAAATACATCTCCAAAGATTCAAAGTACGGTTTTTTTTTATTTAACATTTGTTATCTTTGAAGATGGATTCCAATTGTGTATTATATTTGTCAAGAGGTATCTTTTGCTTTCTCAAGTAATATTCCTGGTTCTTCCTTAACGTAGCTTACATTTCCTAATCTCTGGTTGTATCCATAGTTAGCAAACTTTGGCAATCACATTTCCTTAACGTTTGTTACTAACAAATTTTAAAAATTAAATATCTCAAAACAGCATTGATAGTTTTAATATGTTTGATTTTTAAAGTATTTCAGTTAATTGATTGAAAATAATAATTTCTATATAGGTAATGTCTTAAAAGTCTAAGGTACACAGTGACTCTCAAGTTCTAAATTTTGCAATACTGTTTAAAAAAATTAACAAGTCTTCTAATTTTCAACTTAAAATCACAAATATAAATCATTACTCATTGATATGTTTATTGAAATTACAAGGCTAACCTGTTGCTTTAATAAGCCACATTCACTTAACCACTAAAAATATTAATACTATCAAATACGCACAGGTTCTTCATCCAGACATAGCTATCCTTTTTAATAACTTCAATTTGACTCTTTTAAATACTTCTACATTTAATTCTTATGTTTGGATTTGAAAGATGTTACCCACTTAAAAAAGGTCTGTCACCTCAAATACTGTTAGGGATATATTCCCAAGTAATTTTAGGTTGCCATCCAGCTAGACTCGATTCTTGTCATCCAGAGATACTGACTGGGGCTTAAGAAGAGAGAGTCAGATGGCACCATGCTCCCTGAATCTGGCTGCGACACTGTTGTGGATACCAAGCTTACAGAAACGCCGAGAAAACAACCTCACCCCTGGCCGGAGCGTATCATTCTCTAGTTCTTCTGTCCACTTGAGAATGTCAACAACCTTCTCCCGTGATGGAAAATCCTTTCACTCGGTTTTGTATGTCTTTGGCTCAAGCTCTAAAGACCTCTGAACTTGATGAGAATCTGCGTTCTTGTCACATCCCTCCTCTCTCTTGGAGCCACAAGTCTTTTAGATATTTACATGACATCAGTTTGAATCCGGGATATTTCTCATGGCTCAGTCCAACTATGTGGTTGCCACAGACAAGGTGCTGACTTTATAAGCAGAATAGCTCATGGTGAACATTTGAGCCCAAAGCTAAATCAGTTTATGAGCTGAGCAACTAAATGGTTCTTAACAACAAAGAATGGAAGAAAACCACTTGGGTCAATGGGGTACACCTACAAGTATACGCATGCTCCAACATTGTCTTAAGCTATATTTATTTTGTGATTTACCTGATTTAATTATAGTATCCTCTAGTGAGTCCAGTAAATATCTTTCTGTATCCATACATATTCTTAATTTTTGCCTCATTTTTAGGAGGCAAGATCAGATTTTAAGTGCCACAACTAACTTACCTTTGAAAGTATCTTATCTATTTATAGGGAAGACAGAATGTTGAATCTGGTTGAATGAAAGCTAAGTATCAGGTGTTCAGTTTTTTTTTCACCAACAGAGAATAATATATTGTATGTTTACTAGGAATTCCACAGAACGTTAAGTGAGTCACCTGGGTGCCCTTTGTTCTGTTGCTGTATTTTTAGGGGATAGTATTAAAGCCATTTCAAATAAATGCCACAAGGTACTCAGACAGATTCAGCAGATGCCCATCAAGCAAACAGAAAGGTATACAGGGTGTCCCCCAAAAATGTATATACACTGTAACTGCTGATAGCTCAATTTTGAAAATGAAACGTACTTTAATAAGCACTGGCTTAGTAATTATTCAAAGTGCATGTACACATTTTAGGGGGACACCGTATATATCAACTTAAATGCTTAGCAATTTTCATCTTCATTCCCTGAATTTTTTGTTGATGCTGCTGACCCTCACCTGAGGATATTTTTCTATTGATTTTTAGATAGAGTGGAAGGGAGGGCGAGAGACACACAGAGAGAAACATTGATGTGAGAGAGACACATCTATTAGTTGCCTCCAGCAGAACCCGGTGGGGGCCAAGAATCAAGCTTCAACCAAGGTACGAGGTATGTGGCCTTGACCAGAATTGAACCCGGACCCTTCAGTCCATGGGCTGACCCTCTATCCTCTAAGCCAAACTGGCCAGGGCCCTGAACTTCTGTAAGTTGTTAAAATTCTTTCACATGGTTATACTGGCAACATTCATTGTAGTTCAGAGCTTCTGATTAAGGAAGAACAGATAATATTGAGCCATTAAGAAAGAATAGATAATATTGGGCCACTCCCTACAGGCCCCAGTTTTTTTGTTGAAATTTCCTATTGTTATTAAATAAAGTAATCATTGCTTGCTATTTTCCAACCTCAAAGACCTCTCATCAAATTAATACAATCAAATACCACAAAGATCGGCGCATACGTAATTTACCCACTTTCTCATGGGAGTGGTAACCAATGAAGAAAGACAGAGACAGCGAAGTCAGTCCTCAATTTTACCAATAGATGTGATTGATGTAACCCTCACATTTCAGTGCTCCCTACTCCAGCTGGATAGGCCTCTCTCTACAGGACAGGTGTGAGTCCTGCTCAGGGACAGAGAGGCAAGAAAGACTGCAGGACCTTCTGACTTTGTAGTGGGCATCAAAGGGAGAGCTGATCATCTCTTGCATAGGGAGGGAAAGTGGCCCACTGTCTGTGTGGGACCTGGCCAGTTCCCACCAAGCTTCCAGCACCTTCCTTCAGGGACATGGAGACAGGCAGAAACCCCTGCCATCAGTTCCCTAAAGGTAAATACCAAGGAGGGAGGGAGGGAGGGAGAGGGAGGGAGGGAAGGAAGGAGAGAGAGAGAGAGAGAGAGAGAGAGAGAGAGAGAGAGAGAGAGAGAGTCCTTATTCCTCCTCTCCCACAACTATTTTCTCCAAAATTGTAATGATGACTTTTGTACATAGAAATCCCTAAAAAAAGTAGGCATCAATCAGTAATAATACTTTGTGTTCCCATCAAAATCCCCTATCACAGTTAAAAAGAATGCTCACGTAAGATACTGTTCAGGCATATACTTTTGGTCTATCTTTTTGGCATGTATAATATTTTGTTTTTAAATATGTGAATGAGTGTAAACATAGGATTATATATGCCAAATTATTTTTCAAATCCTCAACTGCCTTAAATGTCTTCAGTAATTTTGAAAAGGAGTTTTACTCTCTCTGGGGAATGGAAAGGGCTAGCACTGAGTAAATCACATAGACCCACAGAACACATATAAATCACAGATCTTCCTGGCTCTATGCTGGGCTACTCAAGTATACTAAGTCATGAGCAGTTGAAGATGAAAGGTACCTTACGGATGACTTCATTCAGTCTTATTTCAAAGGTGAATTAAGTGGGAGACGGAAAGAATAATGAGCATGCCCTCAGAGGATGTTAGCAGCAGAATCAGGGTTAGAACACAGTACTCTTTACTCTTAGGTCAATGCGATTTGTGCCCTGCTATGCTGATATTTCAGGACAAGACTCTAAGTGTTCTTAGCAGTTATTGATTGGAGTGCACACTGTATATTTGGATGCATTTTTTTCTCAAGTGACTACAATTAGTTAAGAACCCTCCAGGGAACAAACTGGGTTGATGCTATTCCATCTGGAAGTCCTCTGTGAATTAATTGTGTTGTTTTGTATTTTGATGAACTATAACCCATATTTTATTCACAAACATCAGAAGAATAGATAATAGATGAGTTCACCAAACAAATGCTTTTAAAAGTTCATTTCAGTCCTATGATTCTATAATTTTCATTATAAATTTATTATATGTTTTGGTATACTTTGCCCGATTTTTACAAACAAAGGAGAAGTTTGAAATAGTGATTCATATAATTTCTGTCAAATAGTGATTTTACTGAGCTAAGAAATTAACTATAAAATAATAGTACAAAATCTTTTTCATAATTGTAAAAGAGCATGATATCAATTTAGAGAAAAAAATACACAGACACTAGCTCATAAAATATTATAGAATGAGAATTATTCTCATTTTTGATACTGTATTTAACATTATTTATTAAAATGATATTATGTAATATTTTGCCAAATTTAATTTAACACACAAAATGGGAAAATTATATTCTGGATAACTAAAAGTGTGTCTTGCTACAGCTCCTTGTACATGGGCAAAGGAGAAGTAGCATTTTCACTTCAGAATTATTCCAGATCCTAAATAATTCTGATTTTACACAAATTTTCTAAGTCTGCTTATTTTTTTATTACCTTAAAAATATTTTTATTTCAGAAAGGAAAGGAGAGGGAGAGAGAGAGAGAGAAACATCAATGATAAGAGAGAATCATTGATTGGCTGCCTTCTGCACATCCCACACTGGGGATTGAGCCCACAACCCATGTATATGACCTGACCAGGAATCAACCATGACCTGGTTCATAGGTCAATGCTCAACCACTGAGCCATGCCGGTTGGGCTTGTGAGCTTATTTTAATGCAATTCTAGATCAATGTATGTGTGATGGCTTTGTTTTACTCACTTAAAACAACTTCTGAGTAACTAACAAATCTCTTTTGAGGGCAGCTGCCATTGTTTCTACAGTGAAAGTGTCTCTTGAAGAGTTCATCTATTTCGTTTTTTCCTGTTTTATTTCAAAGTCACTAAATTACTTTCCTTTTAGTTAAATATATTATCATATTAAATAAATCTATGTATCCCGTTATCCTTGAGGAAAACTATGGCTTCATAGTGTTATGATCAAGCAGTCCCATGAGTTTGCTTGGTAACACATAGTAAACTAATGGCTATTAACCCTAATGGAGGGGAGTCTTGCTTAGCTCCACACAATCTGGTGGAAGAGAAGGTCACCAAAAGGATGATAAGATAAGAAAGACTATGAAAAGCAGGAAAACAATGATTAGCAGAAGGACATCTCCACAGGCCTCATCCATGGAGCTTCATTTGCATTTGAGTAGCATAAGTCTATCACTTCTTTTTTCATACACAATCTTACCTTCCAAAATATACTGCTACCTACTGTCTAATCACAATCTGAACCAATTTCTTCAGACAGAATAGCATATCAATATTTAAATAACTTATAAAATAATGTCATGGTATTGAACTTGTTAGTTCAAAATCATTTTATTTTTTTAAATATATTTTATTGATTTTTTACAGAGAGGAAGGGAGAGAGATAGAGAGTTAGAAACATCGATGAGAGAGAAACATCGATCAGCTGCCTCCTGCACATCTCCTACTGGGGATGTGCCCACAACCCAAGTACATGCCCTTGACTGGAATCGAACCTGGGACCTTTCAGTCCGCAGGCCGACGCTCTATCCATTAAGCCAAACTGGTCAGGGCTCAAAATCATTTTTATAAGAGATAAATACTTCACTAAATTATATTTTCACCAGGGAGAAATTTTGAAAGCATTTTTTCTATATTTATGTACAAAAATTATAAATATTCTATACTTTGTGTTTTGTACCTTGTAACTTGCTAGAAAACAGATCATCATGCTAGTGTTGCTTTATTATTGGAAGGTCCACATACGCTCAGAGCTTGATGTCCCCATACAGCTTTGGAAATGAGAATGTCAATCCATATAGTAACTAATGCAAATGTATACTAAAGCTAAGGCTCATTTAAATTTTATCCCACAAATATTTTAATGATGGAAAAGTCATTATACACCCATAACACCCTTGCCAGTGTAAACCATGTTCTTTTCAAGAACAACTACTATTTTTCATCATTTATTTAATTGAATCATAATGCACTATATTTTTATAGCAGCCCCATGTAGCATAGTCAAGTTAATTTTATCATGGTTTGTTTCCAGTTCATGCCAACTAAAATGTAATTCTCACGTTTTCATTACCAAAGATTCAAATGATGTAAAATGTGGGAGCTCCATGGGATTTATTGCATGCTAATATAGTTGGACCTTTGGAAGTTTCAGTATAATATTAGACATTATTAATCTTGATAAACTGATTTGAATAACTTTGATCATATTCGTTTTTTAGATGTTTGAATAGCATGGTTCCTTGTTGCTGTGAAGATGGCCTCTAGGGAAATCAACTGACTTTGGGGTATTCAAATTTCAGTGGTCGGTATGAGGTGTCCCCAGGTTACACCTAGATACAGTATTTTTGTTAACCAGCCCTTTACTAAAACTGACGTCTAGACTTTAGATCTAGGGACACTATAAAAACAATATTTTGGTGGCATAATCATATTACATTATAGAACTTCAAATATTAATAGCCTGGATTTGCTTTGTTTTAGTCAAAACAGCCTCAGGAACCAGCAGTGAAAGAACTTTGGGGAACAGTAGCACCTTTTATGCCCTCTTCCTTTTTGTTTCTTACCAGCAAAACCTGGCAAAGCTAAAGGCTTTTTTCCCCCCTCCACAGGTTTGGGATGAAAATCTTGCAAAATCTGCTGAGGCCTGGGCCGCCACCTGCATTTGGGAACACGGACCTTCTTACTTACTGAGGTTTTTGGGCCAAAATCTCTCTGTGCGAACTGGAAGGTAGGAAGCGGCTTTCCTGGCACCCTTTCTGTCCACACAGCGTCATTGCTCAGAGACTCCAACGAGGGAGTGACACCAATTTCAAGTCGTGTCAGCAACTGTTGATTGAGTGCTTGCTATGTGCCAGGCACAGTGCTGGACCCCTGGCTGTTTTAGATATCTTCAAGGAGTATTTAATTGGTTCAAAGGACCTAAGACGACCAGTTTCCCATTTCACCCTTGAAGCACCCTCCCTTAGCCTGCATTCTGCACTTACATCCCAGCTGTGGAAGGATCAGCATGTGCTTATACCAGTGGTCGGCAAACTCATTAGTCAGCAGAGCCAAATATCAACAGTACAATGATTGAAATTTCTTTTGAGAGCCAAATTTTTTAAACTTAAACTATATAGGTAGGTACATTGTCATTAACTTAATTAAGGTACTCCTAAGCTGGCCTTTGCTAACAACGTCCTCAATCTGAGGGGTCGTACCCCCACTTCTTCTAACGCCATTTCTTCAAAATAGACACACCCAGGCCGAAAACCAACTTCTGCACATGGGCCACGAAGTTTCAATCACACTGTATGTGCGCGCCCGCACGTGGTATTTTGTGGAAGAGCCAAAGAGCCGCATGTGGCTCGAGAGCCACGGTTTGCTGACCACTGTGCTATACCCTGTATCTTGTCTCTTCTACCTCAGGAAAATCCCGACAATGGCAGAAGCCATTCTTGTGTGTCTGCAACTTTTTCCTGGTTGCATATATCTCTGTTATAAAAATTATACGTATGAATACGTATAATTTTTATAACAGAGATATATATGTACATACCCACCTCTCTGCAAGTATATGCAACTACGGAAAAGCTGTTCCCAGTGGTGGGATAATTTTCCTGCCACTGTGCAATGTCATCATACAACCTTCCAAAGGCCCAGTCTCTTGCATGTAGAAGAAGAAAATCAGGTGTCCTATTATTAAAATTAAAGTGATATCAATTTAAGAAAAAAGCCCACACTGAGTTTAGTATAATGGCTACTTCTAATATGTCAACTCTTAATTGTGCGTAAGATTCTCATGGAAGAAATTTTTGACATAGATAAAACAAGATAAAATGATAAGTCCCGAAATATCTACATGTCTGTTTTTGAAATGGTCAGACGTAAACTTATGCAAAGATAGGATCACTTGATCCAGCTCTGGGCTTTTTTATGTTGGTCTTACTTGAAGGAATAGAGGATTCTACAGGGTGGTGATGGTAATTGTAAGGGGTGGGCATGCTCTTGGTTCATTGTGAATAATCTGCACAATGAACAATTAACTTACAATTTAATATGAGTCTGCCATGTGTTCTAAGTTCTCATTGTTTATCTTGATATCTAGATATCGCTCTATTCTCCAGTTGGTCAAGCCATGGTACGATGAAGTGAAAGACTATGCTTTTCCGTATCCCCAGGACTGCAACCCCAGATGTCCAATGAGATGTTTTGGCCCCATGTGTACACATTATACACAGGTTATTTCAACTGTCTTGTTAATTTGGGGGTCATACTTTCAAAAAATGGTCTTAACTATTTTTTAAAATTTACCTTTATTCTTTAAAGTATTACAGACGAAACCTTTTCCCCTCCACTGACCCCTCCTCCCCATTCTTGCTCCCTCCCCAGCCCTTCACGGCATGATTGTCTGTGTCCGTGTGTTATGCATATATGCGTATACATTTTTTGGTTAATCTCTTCCCCACCCCTCCTTCCATCTGAGAATCCTCAATGTGTTGCATGCTTCCATGTCTCTAGATCTATTCTGGTGAACATGCGTGTTCTTAGCTTTGACCTCAGTAATGGTATATTGGTTTGTTTTTGCAGATGGTTTGGGCCACCTCCAATCGGATCGGATGTGCAATTCATACTTGCCAAAACATGAATGTGTGGGGGACTGTGTGGCGCCGCGCAGTGTACCTGGTGTGCAACTATGCCCCAAAGTAAGTCCAGGTGGCATGCTGCTTCCTTGGGCCTTTCATGATTATTCAATATCTTCAGTCTGTTGGGTATTTTTTCTTTTTCTTTTTTTTTTTAATGTGCCTCTTGTTACCTTAATGAGGTGACTTTTTCTTTTTATTGATTTCAGAGAGGAAGGGAGAGGGAGCAAGGGATAGAAACATCAATGATGAGAGAATCATTGATCAGCTGCCTCCTGCATGCTACCTACTGGGGACGGAGCCCACAACCTGAGCATGTGCCCTTGACCAGAATCAAACCTGGGACCCTTCAGTCCTCAGGCCGATGCTCTATCCACTAAGCCAAACCAGCTAGGGCAGTCTGTTGGGTATTTTAATATGACTGGGCCTTGAATACAAGGGCCTCTGATCTTGAATCCTTCATTATTCTCATAAACCTGACAAAATGAGCTGAAAGCCTTCTTTGCACAAGGAAAAGGATTCTGGGCCAAAACTAGTGGCAAAACAATCTGAGTATGGAGATTCACTAAATTCTCCTGACAGTCTTTCCTTTGTCATGGCGATTGTAAAACAAACTCTGTACTCCCCGGCTTTTGATAGCTACATGAAAAGGCATCAGAACACAATCTTCTAGGGAATTTATCAGCACCATGACATTCCCACCTCTCAGTGCCAAAATGTCAACTTACTTTTTTCCCTAGGAAAGCAAAACAAGCCTTTCTTCCTTCTTTGTTTTAGGAGTAAAATTGAAAACTATAGTTTATTCATTCCATAGATGGCTAGGGAGGCATTCAATATCAGAAGGGGAGATTTAGAAGCTATGACTTCTTTTTCAATTGAGGCTTTGCCATGATTGAAATTTCAGTATTAAAAAGTATTCAGTAATTTCATCCTATGGCACATATGAAAATATTGTGAAACGGATTACAGCTTCTAAAATATGGACATATTTATGAACTTTTTTTGCAATAAATAAGCACGTGTTAACATTCGGGAAAAATGCTTTCTTGATAATAATAACTCTTCAGCTGATAAAAGATTGCAGTTTATTCATGAGTTTGTTCCCATTTGGAGTAAATACCAAAATGTGCAAAGGATTTATGACATTCTTGGTGTTTTCCAAAGTAAGTCCCAAAGATTTTCTCTAGCATTGCCAGTGTGGGGAGGGAATGAGAAAATGTTTCACAGACAGCTGCATTACTCATGTGTGTGGTAGTGTGCCAGTGTTGTTGCGGAGTTAGAGAAATAGCAATTTCCCCGATGGACCCCTCTTCACAATTACTAGAAGAATAAGATTTGGAAAGGAGAATGTGTCTGCTTTATGGAAAGTATGGAACTGTGCATTTGACTGATATTTTCTGTCTCACTCCTTGTATTTGCCTGTTAAGCTTTGACCTTTCTTTCTGACACAAAGAAGCCAAGTGTCCTCCCCAGATGATGAAAGACATTTTTATTTTATTCATTTAACTTCTCTGTTTTGGGCCAATGACTAGAATTTCTCATACTATCGATGAAAGATTTGATTGTTTTATGGGTCCAGGAGATTAAGATATTGTGTTCATATGCTATATTTGTTGTAATAAAAGATCATTATTTTGAAACCTAGGCAATGAAGAAAGTTTTCAAATCCTGGCTGATAGGTAAATATGATTCTTCTAATGCCAGTATGAGGTTATCTCAAGCCTAATCATTTTTCAGGGTAAAAAGTAAGAAGGGATGGGGGAGACAGAGACAGGGAGGGAGAATTTAGTTACATGCGCTAGGGCAAAATAAAAGAATAAATAATAGTTTTATTAGTTGGCAGATTTACTATTGGATACAATTAGCTATTCTCTATTTGACAAAAATCGGTGATTTATGTAAAAGTACATAACGTAACATATAATTATTACAGATAATAAAATTGTACTTCTAAATTAATGTTACCAAAATATGTGCTATATAACTTCAAGAAGTATATATAGTAAAAAGAAACATATCAAATTAAAATAGCATAATCTTGATAAAGATGTAGCTTGGGTAGAGATACCTAGAGAAATACAATTTTTAATATAGGACGGGGGAACTTAGGACCCAGGTGAGGGAGCTGCATTCACCAGCGAATGGGGCCCCTGGATGTTTCTGAGCCAGCTTATGGCATCAAAATTCCACCTGAGGAAGCTTCTCTGGAGGTCAGAGTGTAGAACAAACTAGATTTGGCAGGCAGTCTTAGAATCTCATCTCGTGTCGTAATATGAGTCGTTAATCAGCAGGTTTTACATGTGTATAGATAAATGTTTTATAGACAAGTGTGAATTTTTAACTGACGTTTAAACTGAGACCTTCACGCCCTATAGAGACAGGCTCTGAGTCCCTGCTTGGTCTTGTTCAGGTCTTAAGGACTCTGAGAACCCCCTGTCTCACATGCTAGCCTCTTACCTACTGTCGTCTGATTTCCTACCCTGACTTTTTATTATTGACACCAGATTTCTCCTGAACAGTCAAGTTCCTCCCCATTGTTGGCTATATTGCTATTTCCCAGTACTCCAGTTACTAACACCAGGCTATGATAGTGCATTGATTACTCTTTCCTTTGTCATTACAGGACCTAAATAACAGTAGGTAACAGTAAGGTAATTCTCCTAAATAGTGAACTGATGTATTATTTTGATATTGGTGATCAATACAGATAAAGGAAAATATTGAGAATACAAAGTAATTCGGTAAATGTGTTTATTATCAAAAAATGAATAGCATTACTATAAAAAGGTCTAGGAGTGTATTTATGGGAAAATGTTTTGAAATCACCTTTATTTGCTTCTGTGGGCCATCATTCTCTTACTACAAAAATGGAGTTTTTCCATATCTCATTTTATAAATAATAAGAATCTACAATATTTTACAAGTTTAGGAACAAATTTTGTGAACATTTGTAACTTTTGGTGTGTGCTTATGACAACTTTTTGTTCATTTAATCATTTCTAAGCCTCCCAGAAATGGTGACATGAGTAGGAAGTTGTCATAAGCGCCCAAAGCACTTGTATGCATGCATATAAGCACAACCAACAGACTCAAGACACTGGGGACAGGGGACAAGGGTGAGTGGGGTATGGGG
>NW_006293700.1:4270805-4273296 GCF_000327345.1 Myotis davidii
GGACAAAAAGAAAGAGACATATGTACTGCTTTTTGTAATACCTTAAACAATAAAAAAATTTTAAAAAACTTACATAGCTATGTAAAAAAATATCAATGAAAGTTTTGGCCAATAAAAATGTGGATTAAAAAAAAAAGTGAATCTGGCCTATGTGCTTCAGAGGATGGCTATGGGAAAGAGACAGATGCAGTGAATTGGAATGAGCATTAAACCTGGTGTCAGATGACTAATGATGTTACTACTCATTGTAGTGAGTCACGTATTACCTATAAATTAAGATACTATTAATTCAGAGAGAAAGTGTTTTAAAAGTAAGATATATAAATAAGTTACTGTATAAATAAGAAATGGATATAACTTTCAGTGCCTTTCCAAAAATGACAAACTTCTCAAAAAAATCATCATGTCAATACGTGTGATCATGTGCTTAACAACAATAAAAAAAATTTTATTCTCATCCCATGATATTTTTTCCATTGATTTTTTTTTTTTTTTTTTTAGAGAGAGAGCGAAAGGAAGGGAGGAGGGGTGAGAGAGAGAGACACATCCATTGGTTGCCTTCTGCAGGAGCCCGACTGGGGGCCAGAAATCGAACTGGAAACTGAGGATGTGCCCTTGACCAGGAATTGAACCTGAGACTCTTTGATCAGCAGGCTGACCCAACACTCTAACCACTGAGCAACCAGCCAGATCAACAATAAAAAAATTGTAAATGAGCAAGGAATATTAATGCTACCATTTTTTTCTTTTTCTCTCTAGGGGCAACTGGATTGGAGAAGCGCCATATAAAGTAGGGGTACCATGTTCAGCTTGTCCTCCGAGTTACGGGGGATCTTGTACTGACAACCTTTGTTTTCCAGGAGTAACGTCAAACTACCTATACTGGTTCAAATAAGCTTATCGGCTCTTCCAGGAAGTTGAATGCTTTCTGGGAATCATAGGTCTATATATATATTGAGTTTTGCACATATTATACATATTTTATAACAATCTTGTTTTCCTTTTATTAGTCCTTGTATAAATTAGTGTTTGTCTAGTATGTTTGTTTAATCTTTTGAGGTCATCAGAACATCCATTTCTATTTTCTGATCTCTAACCCTAAATTAAAATACTGTATAGGTAGTATTGATATCGTTGATGCATCCACTTCTAAAACTTGCTTTCCAAAAGAATTATGTTATGTTCCTACGGCATAAAAAAATCTAGTTGATCTGTAGGGTATGTGTGTGCATATATAGACATACACATGTATATGCATTTATATGTCCATATTTACACACACAAACATAATAGATGATGTAACACATTGATAATAATATGATTCAGTAGTAAACTGAAGGGAAACTTAAAATATTCTATTCAAAGTATATGTGAGGTGGTGGGGCATGTCCTGCACCCACCTCTGTAATACCCACAAAATAATAGTTTGCAAAATAACCCTCAGTGATATCTGGATATAATAAATTAATTAAGCAATCCCAGATTTCATTCTGGAGACATTTTCTTCTTATTTGGGTTTACAAAAGGTTATGCTCCAACTATGTAAGCTTCAAATCCTACCTTTTACTTAATCTCTTCTGGTTATGTTCTCATAATGCAAAGATAATGAGATTTGGTTCCTGCCTTCAGAAGCTCACAAAAATATTCAGGAAATGATACAGCCCAATGATTTGGCTGCACAATTATTATTTTTTAACGAATGGATGTTCATGTAGCTGTGAGGAAGGGCACACAATAGCGATGTCCGCCTGTAGGTGGAACAGGGGATAAGCCACACTGTGCAGTAGGAAAGGCTCCTGATTAGCGTGGAATTTTAGCTGCCGTGCTTGGAACCAGAGAGGCAGGAAGGCCTTAACAACTGCCCAGAAAGTACTGGATTGGAGGAGACAGTTGTGCCTTTGGGAGAAAGGCAGAGAGCGAGACCCTCAGAACACTGAAGAGGCCCAAGAGAAGTAAGACTGAGGAGACAGGTATGAAAGTCACAAAAACTCCGGTGCAGAGCCGCGGGAGGGCCTGTCCTGAGGGCCTGTGTACCGTGAGGCCTGTCCGCAGGAGGGAAAGGACCAGAAAGAAACACCTCGGGACCAAGGACACCTCCACTGCTTCACTGTGATCGGGGGGCTTCGGGGCTCCTATGAGAGACCCTGGGTGCCCACCACAGACGGCAATGACGTGTTGAACAGCCCCCTTCAGGACGACTTTCTGAGGACGAGTCACCACATTTTATGTCTATGTAGATGAATACTTACCAGTTGAGTTCTCAATGAGGGTTGATTGTGGAGCTCAAAATTACCATGAAAACTTCACTCGCGTGATTTTGGAAAGGCAACATTTCCTCATTCAGGAAATTGCTTTCAGAGAAAACTCAATTATCTGGGCCAAGACACTTAATGCTATATACCGTGTGTGTGTGTGTGTGTGAGAGAGAGAGAAAGAGAGAGAGAGAGAGAGAGAGAGAGAGAGAGAGAGAGAGAGAGAGAGAGAGAGAGAG
>NW_006293700.1:4273430-4280066 GCF_000327345.1 Myotis davidii
GTTGTATAATACCTCCATAGAATTTCTGACTAAGAAAGCAGGGTTAGTTCCAGAATGCAAATAACAGGAGGAAGCTACTTGTTTAAAATTCCCTGCACACTTGCAGTTTCTTAGGGTGGCTACACTGAGAGGATAGAGAGTTAATTAAATCCATTCAATGCGGGAGAAATGCCCATCTGGAGTTCTGATGGACACGATGACAAATAATGGCCTGATGCCTGTTCCAAACTGGATATGGTGACCAAATGTTTTGACATCCTATTGCTCTGCTTCTGTGGGCACCTATATAGACTTTATCAAAAATACATATTTTGGAGACTTAAATGAAGGATAGACATGATTATATGGTTCAGGCCCCAATTCAAATTTATTTAACATGCAATAGGCAGTTGGAGAGAAATCTCATTGGTAGGATTTTGGTTTGATTTCTGTAGAAAGTGTTTTCCATCCCTGATTTGGCTGCACAGAAGTAGAAAAGTACTATTCAACCGAAGATGACCATACTTAGTTCCAATTCTGTTACTGGTTTACTCATGTAGCTTGGTTTCTTAGTTTTAAAAATGAACAATGATATTTGCTTCACATTTCACAGAGGTTCTTAGGAAGGTAAAATTATCATAGTAATAGGATTTATGAAGATTAAATTATCATTAACGTGAAACTTTTCATTAAAAGTAAGTTTTTTGTGAGCTTTTCCTTGGCAGAAACTCTAATTCTTTGCACTTATCTCAGCTTCTTATATGTTGGCTGTAATGTAATAAATGTTTCTATGAATGGATTTTCAGTATTAACTAAAAACTCTAGAACTGCAACAATTTAGAGGAATCCCAACTTCCCATGTTTTATTCAGACAAAAATGTCTTCAGTACAAAGCTTTGAATGCATCAAAAATCCAGATGAACCATCAGACATATCAGATGAAGACTAAGATCTACACACGTATAACTTACTCAGCAGTCTGTTCCAAATCATGGCTAGAACTAAGTTTATTTATAATTTAACAACTCAGCTGAAACGTAACGGGTATATTTGTTCGTCTATCTATACTTTTTAAAGTTAGGAATATAATGTGGCCATGTAAAATGTCCTATTTCCCAGGCTAAAGCAAATGACAGTTTGCTAGTAGCCTGTCATATTTTTACAGCATGCAACGAAGGTGCTAGGATAACAATTTCTCACTGTAATGCCCAGAGGCAGGAAGGGTCTGGGGATAAGCTATTTCATAAGTACAGCTTTAAACAGTCAGTATTGAAGCTTTCATTTCAAAAGGTTTCATTCAAAAGATACAGTAATTGGCAATACATATTCTACAGCATGGATCCTCTCTATGGCGTAGTTTTTTCATTTCCACCTTTTTTTATTTAGTAAAAAAGTAAAAAACAAAAATCTGTCACATATATTTTTTGGCTTTCATGTCATCAAAAGACTGGGAAAATGATAAATTTTGCTGTTCAACTGATGGATTCTTTATAGAATTGTATTTGGGTTGCGTAGGCAACAGTCTTAATGTTCCTGGTTATGATAGATCAACTTGCTTTTACAATGTGGCAGAACCAGCATTTATTATCCCTTTTGCTTCCATCCAGCAATCAAAGTACCATCACTTCTTTGAGCCAGCAGAGTGTCCCTACCAACTTCATTTGGCAGTGAGGTCATACTCACCGGAAACCATGCCAACAGCCATTTAAAGGCTCCAGGAAGCTTTGGCACAGAGTTGACCAAACACTAGGGCAAGTTCGAGCAATACAATTTACTCTGCACATTTGAATAAAAACCACACACACACACACACACACACACTCATTAATACATGCTTCTGTTAAATCAACTTATAACATCTACATAAGCAAGTCTCGTACACAGTTAGGCCAGTTTAAGTGTTTTGTGTTCATCCCCTGCTTATTATACGAATGATAAGCTGACAGGTCATTTGAATGTGTCCATAGAGGAGAAGTAATACTCAGCCCGAGGTCTGTGTTCTCCGCCTTGTGTGACAACATTCCCGGGTCCCGCAGTCCCAGAGGATGAAAATCTTGACATGGATGGAAGCCCTTATCTACTGAAGCGTTTAAGGAAAGTAGAGTTAGAGTCCTACCAGTCTGACACTATCATTGCTTATGTAGGATTTTTTTTTTTAATATTGCCATTATATGTATGGGGAAAGACATGTTTAAACACATGCAAAATGATTTTTTAAAATTTTGTCATGCTGTAACTTTGACTTAAGAGAGGCCAATCCAAAACTTAGGAAGTTTAACAATAACTTGCTAATGGTGCTGAAAATGCATTACAACCACCAAAATTGTTACAATTTTGAGGTTTCTTTGCAATTAAAGTTTTTATTAAGTGTGAACTATCATTTATTTTGGTGCTAAATATATGGTGCTAAATGAATTGTTAGTGTTAATAGCTTTCGTAAGGCTCTTTTCAGTCCTTATTAAAAGTGTTATCCATTCAATTCCGATTCGGAAATAATAATAAAATCCTGTTAAATGAATCTTAACCAGAAACAGGCCAGTGAACTGTATTTTTAATCTAAAAGCCCAAAAATATTTTAGTGTTACAGAATGTAAATTTATTTTTTTTGAAGTTACTGATTTTCTTTTAAGGCATGTTTTAGCTTGGCAATGTCCAAATTCAAACATTGCCTAAAGGTTAAACACCTACACCAACCATACTGCAGACACTAGCGCCCTCTGGCGGTTGTAAAAACAAATTCTTGATGGCTACTTGGCCTGAAACAAAAGCCCTTTCTTCTGTCCAATAAAAATTTAAGCTGCATAATTTTAGAATTCTCAAATACTCTCTAAATCTGACAGTATTTGAAAATGCTTGGCTCTTTTGACATATTTTTCTAAGAGAATAAGAGCGATACTATATCTTGGTATCGACTTTGCTAAATAATAATGTTTTTCATGATTTTCCAGTTCTGAGGTGCTTATTCCAATGTTGTTGGTGTTGTTTTCTTTTTAACTAGGCATTACTAAAACATTTTTTATTTGGTTTACATTTTAAATACAATCAGATTTAAAATTAGCAAACAAGATCATAAGTGTGCTCCACTTTCAGAAGCAGTAATTTATTTTTACTTTGCAGAGCGCATAAGATAAAAAGGAGGTAGGTTAAAAAAATTAATTCCATATAAGGAATGGATTATCTCCTCACCTGGACTTGTTGGTCTATAATGTGATAATGTTCTTTGATCACACTATTGAGCTAATAATACAATTTTAATTTTCCATTCAAACTCCTTTTAGCCTAACAGATGTTTAGAATCACATCCCCTGTAACTAAATGGGCCGTATTCTTAGGTAAACTCTCAGGTGAGGTATGTAACCGACTGATGGGATCATCTGTTTGGAAAGAGATGTTTCTTAAACCATGTTAACATAACCTAATGAAATATGCTTTGAGGCTGTTTTCCAAATTAGTATTTTCAAAATTATTTTAAAGCAACAGAACCCTTTTCATTATCTCAATGACATACAAAGCTCTGGCATTCAATACACAAAAAAATGGATCTGCTATCCCCCACACCTTCCCCAGTGCCTTGGAAGTTTCTTCCAAGAGCCCCAGGATTCCATCAAACAGAAAAAAAAAATTGATCTAAATCATCCAGTACCCCAGCCCACTGTCTCTAAAATAATCAACGAATGAAAGAAACAAAATCTGAGGCTCTGAATAATTCCCATGGTTCTTTTAAATACCCACATCACTTTGCGGTGTTAGAAAGCCTCTTATTCGGAGAATTGAAGGCTGACTTTAACTGGTGCTTGCTATAGATTACATCACCTTGTGTTACTTGACAAACAGAATGTTGGTGCCATAATATTTTAAGAATTAGAGATAATTGTGATGCATATATGAAAATAATGTGTTTTTAAGGTATCTAGATGTTTCAAGTATGTACATAAACCTACCATATATTGTATCATTTTAGATATTTTTATGAAAAAGGTTAATTTGGATGAGTTTTATTCATTACCTAACACTGTGGCCATGCTTGGTGCCTGCAATGATGTGATATAATGTCATGAATGTGTACATACATAGAAGCTGTGTAAACCTCTGTCCTTATAAAGCTTATCATGAGTAGCTTTTGGAACTCAGCTATATTGTTTTTTCTTTCAATAAAAGATTATAATTAACTGCTTTCTTTTTTCATTTTTTTTTTGTTATCAATAGAGTTTTAAAGTAGATTCAGAACTGAAGGTGCACACGTGGGGGGTATAGTGGGTACCTAGTCTCATTCCTTCATTCCTTCTTCCCCTCAGTGACAGCTATGGGAGACAAGCACATGAGAAGCAAGCACACCCTGTCAGGGGCTTTCCCAGAAACAATGGACTAAGCTCTTGAGAGCAAAGCCTATTCCGCCGCGGGTGACTCTGACCCACTTCCCTCTGAGACAGTCACCTGGGCATTGTAGTGCCAGGGCACTGACTCCTTCCCGAGTCCCGCTTACGCTGTTGAGCCAACACTGGTCCTGTCCTAGCCAACCGGAGACCCGTCACCAACCTGAGTTAAATCTCTCGGGCCCAATTCCCACTGTTGATGAACGAGAAGGAAGGACCTGGCATGTGGCCTTAATCTGTCACCCTGAGAATTTACATTTCATTACCCTTTGACTTAGCAATTCCTCATCCACAAATGCATTGCAGAGGCACACTGGCAATTCATACAATGGCATGCGTACATTAATCATTATAACGTCATTTGTACTGGTAAAGGGCCAGAAACAACTCAGAGGTCCACCAAGAGGGCGTGGACTGAATGATAGGTCCACCTAAGGTGATTCTCTGCAACTGAAAAACGGAAGAAGAGAAATCTCTATAAACTGGTAGACAGAGGTCTCCCAGGATGATACTAAGTGAGGAAGCGTGGTACACAGCAGTATAACTAGAATGCTACTCCTGTGAGAAAGCTTAGGGGGAATAATGCATATATATGCACACATGCATGTGTAACACATATCTGTTTTTATTTGCCAGTGGAATAAAATAAGAGAAGTGGAATCGTAAACTTAAAAAGGATTAAAAGTGATTATTTTTAGGAGTAAGAAGGAAACAGGATGGAGGAGACAGAAATATTCCCAATGACTTTGAAACAGTATTCTGAGTGCACAGCCTTAATGGAATATCTTGTAAAGGCAGAGTTGCAAAAAACATTTCTCTTCAGCAGTCTGCCATTAGCATTATTGGTGAGGGGAGGAGGAGTGGAGTAATGCAAGGAGGAAATAAGGCTATTTGTTTAGATCAGTGATGGCGAAACTTTTGAGCTCGGCGTGTCAGCATTCTGAAAAACCCTAACTTAACTGGTACCATGTCACATATAGAAATTTTTTTATATTTGCAACCATAGTAAAACAAAGATTTGTATTTTTGATATTTATTTTATATATTTAAATGCCATTTAATAAAGAAAAATCAACCAAAAAAATGAGTTCGTGTCATAGGTTCGCCATCACTGGTTTAGACCAACGTTTTCAATGTAAGCAAAAAGAGGTACAATTTTTTTTAAAGTTAAGTAACGATGAATCATTAAATATGAACATTTAGATGTCATTATGAACTCAAGAAAAATTCTTTTGGAAAATTAATATTCATTAGCTTTGAGCGGTGAAAAGCCCTCAGTGCAGTGGCATCCCAGTAGTGACAAGCGCATTTATTCCCCAGGCTGCTGTCACCTCTGAGGGTACCGTTGGTCCCTCGCAGGCTGCAGTCATCCTAACCCAAACCACCGTCGTTTCTCACATAGATTAATGGTGTCCAAAGAGGAGTTTGTCCTTCCTGAAAGCACAGACGATAAACCATTGAGAGAAGTGCTCAAAAAAAACCCCAAGAGTTTACTTATGTTTAATTTTATTGAGGAAATCAGAAAGACATTATTAAGATTTCCCACAGGCCAATGGGCTGACATGACTGCCCTCCCTAGGTCTATGCAGGTCAGGGTTACGTGTCTCCTGTGGGCAGCGGGGTGTCCCTCCGGGGGGGCCTCACGTGGCTGTTAGCTTCTAGGGCTTTTGCACATAGTGCGTTTTAGAGACTCTGGGCTGAGAATCGATTAATTTTGAAACCCAGCCTCTATTCAACACTGACAAACATACTTAGAAAATTCCCGCAGAAGCCAGATTTAGAAGGGTTTAATAATGAATGCACAAGCCAACACAAAGGAAATTGAACAGTTGATCATTACCTTGCTTCTGATAGCAAGCATTTTTGTCAACCACAGTATGAGGTAAAAACAATAATGATCTAATCGGGTTTGACCAACTGGTCAAAGAATTAAGAATTTTTAAGACTATTTGACGTGGAAAATATTCTATTATGCATTAACAATGAGCATTTGCCTTGATATATTTGCTGGTGCAAGTTCAGCAGTTATGATTAGCAAACATTTTTAAACCAACAGAAATGTAAAATGTAGCTTTAAGTCATGTCCTGACTAAAATTCCTCAAAATTATTAAGCACACTTTGTTATATGGCTCTGATGAAAAATTTAAGCACATTTTTGTCCCACGGTATGAGGTAAAAACAATAATAATCTAATTGGGTTTGACCAACTGGTCGAAGAATTAAGAATTTTTAAGACTATTTGACATGGAAAATATTCTATTATGCATTAATAATGAGCATATT
>NW_006293700.1:4281344-4283440 GCF_000327345.1 Myotis davidii
TTACAATTTTTTTTAAAGTTAAGTAACGATGAATCATTAAATATGAACATTTAGATGTCATTATGAACTCAAGAAAAATTCTTTTGGAAAATTAATATTCATTAGCTTTGAGCGGTGAAAAGCCCTCAGTGCAGTGGCATCCCAGTAGTGACAAGCGCATTTATTCCCCAGGCTGCTGTCACCTCTGAGAGTACTGGTGTCACCCCTCACGCTGCAATCAAGCCACCATCGTCTTTCACGTAGATTAATGGTGTCCAAAGAGGAGCTTGTCCTTCCGGAAAGCACAGACGATGAACCATTGAGAAAAGTGCTCAAAAAAAAACCCAAGAGTTTACTTATGTTTAATTTTATTGAGGAAATCAGAAAGACATTTTTAAGATTTCCCACAGGCTAATGGGCTGACATGACTGCCCTCCCTAGGTCTATGCAGGTCAGGGTTACGTGTCTCCTGTGGGCAGTGGGATGTCCCTCCAGGGGGGCCTCACGTGGCTGTTAGCTTCTAGGGCTTTTGCACATAGTGCGTTTTAGAGACTCGGGGCTGAGAATGAATTAATTTTGAAACCCAGCCTCTATTCAAAACTGACAAACATACTTAGAAAATTCCCGCAGAAGCCAGATTTAGAAGGGTTTAATAATGAACGCACAAGCCAACACAAAGGAAATTGAACAGTTGATCATTACCTTGCTTCTGATAGCAAGCATTTTTGTCAACCACGGTATGAGGTAAAAACAATAATAATCTAATTGGGTTTGACCAACTGGTCGAAGAATTAAGAATTTTTAAGACTATTTGACATGGAAAATATTCTATTATGCATTAATAATGAGCATTTGCCTTGATATATTTGCTGGTGCAAGTTCAGCAGTTATGATTAGCAAACATTTTTAAACCAACAGAAATGTAAAATGTAGCTTTAAGTCATGTCCTAACTAAAATTCCTCAAAATTATTAAGCACACTTTGTTATATGGCTCTGATGAAAAATTTAAGCACTAATAAAATTTAAAATTAATGTAAAACTGATCATAAGATACATGCCCTTGACCAGACAAACCTGCAACCCTTAAGTCCGCAGTTTACCCTCTAACTATTGAGCAAAAACTGGCTAGGCAATATTCACCTATTTATTAATAAACAGGCATAACAGGAATAGACAACCCTTCTGTTATCTTTAATAAGTAAGGAGGAAGAATTTTTGAACAGTGCTTCTCAATAGGCGTGATGTGACATTTGGGTGGGAAAATACTGTGAGGGACTGTCTCATGTCTTAAAAGGCATTTATCACCCCTGGCCCCTCAGAACATTAAACAATGCCTGTGGACCTGGTCCAGGTTTTACCGGATGGTGACAGCACCCCTTGTGAAATGCCCTCCTGGAGGGGCAGACCTGAACACTGGCAGCTCCCTAACACACCGCTGGGCTACCCCTCTGATAGTCCCCGCCTCACCGCGAGTGGGGACTGGTCTTTGTGAAAGTCAAGCACGTACAGTGACTTCACTGTGGGAAACCCCTGGTGACATTCCAAAGCCCTTGACAGACTCAGTGGTTTGAACACTGGCAGCTTCCTAACACACCGCTGGGCTCCCCCTCTGACAGTCCCCGCCTCACCGTGCGTGCGCGTGGGTACTGGTCTTTGTGAAAGTCAAGCACGTGCAGTGACTTCACTGCGGGAACCTCCGGTGACATTCCAAAGCCCTTGACAGACTCAGTGTTCTATCTGCTTACAGAGTTCTACAGGGCGGGCTTCTGCCTCATCCTCCCGCATCCTTCTCTACTTCTCTCCTCTCTTTCTGCCCAATTCACCCCCTCCTTGGGCTTCTTCACACTGACCTCCCAGAAGGTCACGTGAGTGACACTCTGCCCCTCCACACTCCCTTCTCTTGCACTTAGCTTGTGAGCACTGTGATCACTGAGCTGAGACCTGTGGTGGTAAAGTGCATTACACATACTGGTCGCCTGGGTGTCTCCCCACTAGAGACAGGAGGTCCCCCTAGGCCTGGCAGGCGATTAGGGCCTTCCTTCATTCCACGCTGCCCCATGGTGGTCAGAGCATGTCATAGCAAGTGGTCGAACTCCTGGTCAGTGGAACTCCCGCG
>NW_006293700.1:4286218-4288183 GCF_000327345.1 Myotis davidii
AGAATTTTTGAACAGTGCTTCTCAATAGGCGTGATGTGACATTTGGGTGGGAAAATACTGTGAGGGACTGTCTCATGTCTTAAAAGGCATTTATCACCCCTGGCCCCTCAGAACATTAAACAATGCCTGTGGACCTGGTCCAGGTTTTACCGGATGGTGACAGCACCCCTTGTGAAATGCCCTCCTGGAGGGGCAGGGTCGCAGCAGACCCCTGTTTGAGAACCGTTGATAGAGACCTTCGTGAGTGAACAGTCACAACCAAACCCGTCTGATGAACTCATTAAATTCCTCTATGGCTGCTCATTCCTACATTTGTTCTATCTGCTTACAGAGTTCTACAGGGCTGGCTTCTGCCTCATCCTCCCGCATCCTTCTCTAGTTCTCTCCTCTCTTTCTGCCCAATTCACCCCCTCCTTGGGCTTCTTCACACTGACCTCCCAGAAGGTCACGTGAGTGACACTCTGCCCCTCCACACTCCCTTCTCTTGCACTTAGCTTGTGAGCACTGTGATCACTGAGCTGAGACCTGTGGTGGTAAAGTGCATTACACATACTGGTCACCTGGGTGTCTCCCCACTAGAGACAGGAGGTCCCCCTAGGCCTGGCAGGCCATCAGGGCCTTCCTTCGTTCCACGCTGCCCCCTGGTGGTCAGAGCATGTCATAGCGAGTGGTTCAACTCCTGGTCAGTGGAACTCCCGAAGGGACAATTTGCACATTAGCCTTTTATTAGATAGGATGAATGAATGGAGTTGTAAAGGTAAATGAGGTAACACACATAAAGCATTACATACACACAGTTTCTGATAAGGAATGAACAAAAATCGTGATTTTCATCACCACTGTTATTTTTTCATAATGTTCTGGGAACTGGAAATCTATGGGATCTCTATCCTTAGAAAGAAAGAACAGAATTAATTTACCAGAGAAGCAGTTAACCACGCCTGTTTTCCAGAGTACCAGTATCCCTGGCAGCGCCCCGCTGCCAGCCCCGCCTCATCAGGTCAGGGATCTGGGGCCTGGGACGTGCGGGCAGCGTCGTGCGCTGCCGGCCCCACCTGCAGTATGCAAATTGGCCACCATCTTTGTTGCTCACTGTTTTTTTCCCCCCACAACATTTTTTGACTCCCTCTTCTAGATTTGGGAGACATGCAATGAACAAAACAGATACAAATCCATGCCTCATGGAACATTCCCGAGGGGAGGAGATCAACAATCACAAAGACATGGAATGTCAGAGGGTAGTAAATGCTGCAGAGAGACTTTAAGGTGGGAGGAGGGGAGGGACTGTTTCGCATAAAGGGTCAGACGAGGCCTAAGGGAACATTTCAGCAAAGACGTGAAGGGTTTTAGGGAGACAGCCATGGGGAGCCTATACCTCTGCACATGCATACGATCTCCACTTACAATGGTTCAACTTAACACATTTCAACCTCACAGGCGGTGCCAAAGCAACACGCATTCGGTGGAAACTTTAAACGTTGGCATTTTAAACGTCGATCTCTGCATTACACATACTGGTCACCTGGGTGTCTCCCCACTAGAGACAGGAGGTCCCCCTAGGCCTGGCAGGCCATCAGGGCCTTCCTTCGTTCCACGCTGCCCCCTGGTGGTCAGAGCATGTCATAGCGAGTGGTTCAACTCCTGGTCAGTGGAACTCCCGAAGGGACAATTTGCACATTAGCCTTTTATTAGATAGGATGAATGAATGGAGTTGTAAAGGTAAATGAGGTAACACACATAAAGCATTACATACACACGGGCTTCCTGAGAGCAGAGCGAAGCAGAGAAGGGAGTGAAGCCTACTGAGGCAGGCTTGGATCCCTTCTCTGCTGCCTCACTCCCTCCCTTCGCCACCTCGCCCTCGGCTCCCTCGCTTCTCTGCTGCCTCAGCTCTCTCCCTTCTCCGCCGCTTTGCTCCCTCGCCAGGTCAGGGATCCGAGGCCTGGATCCCGCAGGCAGGGCTGT
>NW_006293700.1:4288500-4289536 GCF_000327345.1 Myotis davidii
AAACCCAGAACCCTTAAGTCCGCAGTTTACCCTCTAACTATTGAGCAAAACTGGCTAGGGCAATATTCACCTATTTATTAATAAACAGGCATAACAGGAATAGACAACCCTTCTGTTATCTTTAATAAGTAAGGAGGAAGAATTTTTGAACAGTGCTTCTCAATAGGCGTGATGTGACATTTGGGTGGGAAAATACTGTGAGGGACTGTCTCATGTCTTAAAAGGCATTTATCACCCCTGGCCCCTCAGAACATTAAACAATGCCTGTGGACCTGGTCCAGGTTTTACCGGATGGTGACAGCACCCCTTGTGAAATGCCCTCCTGGAGGGGCAGGGTCGCAGCAGACCCCTTGACTTACGAGTGTCCCAACTAACAAGTTTTTCGAGATACGAGGCGTCTCTCGGCCGATTTTTTACTTTGAGTTGCGAGTTAAAATTCGGGTTACAAGCCAGCTTCAGATACCCCACCGCTAGCTGGCGCAGCGAACATCACAGTGAACGCCACAACATCAGCCCAGCATCACATGTCTCACTCGTTCATTTTTTGATTTGACATACGAGTAATTTGAGTTACGAGCTCCATCACGGAACGAATTAAACTTGTAAGTCAAGGCCCCACTGTATTTCAGTTTTTTCCCACTACTCTTTACACATCTTTTCTATAGATAAACAAAACTAATTAATATCACTCATACACTAATAATGTAAACATTTCAACATCTCTGTCTAGTCTCATATGATTTACATTGTCCAAATGCATGTATATATTTGTGTGTGTTGTGTATGTACTTGTGTGTGCGTATTTTTGTTTGTATATGTGTATGTGTGTGTGTGTGTGTCCTTCATAACACAAGTCCTTCTCGCATGGCATTAATTTGACCTCCTTTGGGATTCTTTGGTTCCCCATTTACAAGCGTGTTCTCTTTCCTCTGAGCACCAATAGCACTTGAACTGCATCTCTGTTATTGCATTTACCTCCTTGCCTTCTCTATTGCATATTCACAAAATTCTAAAAATGTTTTTGTTCTATAAGTCT
>NW_006293700.1:4291160-4297847 GCF_000327345.1 Myotis davidii
ACATTCCCGAGGGGAGGAGATCAACAATCACAAAGACATGGAATGTCAGAGGGTAGTAAATGCTGCAGAGAGACTTTAAGGTGGGAGGAGGGGAGGGACTGTTTCGCATAAAGGGTCAGACGAGGCCTAAGGGAACATTTCAGCAAAGACGTGAAGGGTTTTAGGGAGACAGCCATGGGGAGCCTATACCTCTGCACATGCATACGATCTCCACTTACAATGGTTCAACTTAACACATTTCAACCTCACAGGCGGTGCCAAAGCAACACGCATTCGGTGGAAACTTTAAACGTTGGCATTTTAAACGTCGATCTCTCCCTGGCTGGGATAAGTGGTGCATTCCTCTCTTGCGAAGCTGAGCAGCGGCTGGAAGCCACACCTTCCCATCAGCCCCGGGATCGGAGGGTCAACAACCAGCTCTCCACGGTGGACTGAGTCCCAGAAGCCTTTCCTGGGTGTTGTGTTCTGAGCACATTTCAGGTAGGCCGGGCTAAGCGCTCATGTTCAGCGGGTTAGATGTGTCAAGCACACTTTCGACTTGATGGTATTTTCAACTTACGAGGCTTTATCAGCCATAACCCGATGGTAAGCTGAGGAGCATCCGTGCCATGTGGATCTCTGGGGAAGAAGTTTCCAGACAGAGGAAGAAGCGAGGACAAAGCCCTCCTGCAGGGCGTGGCCACTGGGCCCACAGACTTGCAGCAGAGTTAGGGAAGAAGGCGGTGTTGCCAAGAGGTCAGTGAGGTCAGCAGTGCCATGATCTGACATTTCAGAAGGATCACCTGGCCTCTATGTTCAAACAGTATCGCGAGCCAGGGAGGCCACCTTCATTAAGCCCTCGTTCTGTCCGTCATCCTTTCTTTGTTTTCACCTTCCTCCCGAGTCCAGAGCAGCACAAGAAACAGTCACTATTTTATCTGCTTGTTAGCCCCTCACCACTCAGATTCATAAACGTGCCACCTACATTCACTGACTTCTGACCCTGGTTCCCCACTTAATCCTTGGTGTCTTTCCATTCATTCATATATCCCACAAACATTCATCAAGCACATTTTACATGCTAAGTACTATTCAAGGTAAAAATCAGACCATGTGTCTGCTGACCAAAAGCTTACGGTGAAGTGGTGGTGGGAGGGGGTGGAATAAAGAGGCCAATGCACACATCCTAACAGGCCCCCTGGGTGTAATGCCCAGGGGACATAATTGTTATGAAGAACAATGAAGCAGGGGAAGGAGATAGAGGGTGAGGGGCTGTGGGTATTTTAGATGGTGATGGTCAGGAAGGTTCTCACCTACAAGATGAAATTTGTGCAAATACCCGAATGTTTGTTCTTTATCAAAGGAAACTGGCTGGGAGGTTCCCCTGATCTATTTATTGAAAATAGATAGCACTTCTAACTATCTCCTGTCTCCCCATTGCACTCAAGGCAGCGATTCATTCCCTTATTCTTGAAATTCTTCTCCTTGGATTCTGTGTTCTCTTTGACTTCTACTATCTCTGGTTCCAGGGAAGATAATAGGTTAACTGTGACTGAGAAAGTGAATTTATGGGGTAACTCATTCCTAAATCAGTCTTCCTGAGACATAACTCCCCTCTTCGAATATTTTCTTTGGCTTCTTGTCCCCTCCAGCACAAATGTAAACAATGTGTCCTCACATTTAATTCCCCTAGCTGAGGTGAGACCTCATACAGTGGGGCCTTGACTTACGAGTGTCCCGACTAACGAGTTTTTCAAGATACGAGCCGTCTCTCGGCCAATTTTTTGCTTTGAGTTGCGAGCTAAAATTCGGGTTACGAGCCAGCTTCAGATACCCCACCGCTAGCTGGCGCAGCGAACATCACAGTGAACGCCACAACATCAGCCCAGCATCACATAAGTCAAGGCCCCACTGTATTTCAGTTTTTTCCCACTACTCTTTACACATCTTTTCTATAGATAAACAAAACTAATTAATATCACTCATACACTAATAATGTAAACATTTCAACATCTCTGTCTAGTCTCATATGATTTACATTGTCCAAATGCATGTATATATTTGTGTGTGTTGTGTATGTACTTGTGTGTGCGTATTTTTGTTTGTATATGTGTATGTGTGTGTGTGTGTGTCCTTCATAACACAAGTCCTTCTCGCATGGCATTAATTTGACCTCCTTTGGGATTCTTTGGTTCCCCATTTACAAGCGTGTTCTCTTTCCTCTGAGCACCAATAGCACTTGAACTGCATCTCTGTTATTGCATTTACCTCCTTGCCTTCTCTATTGCATATTCACAAAATTCTAAAAATGTTTTTGTTATACAAGTCTGTGCTAGGTCATCATTGTGTCTCAAGTATTAGCTGTGTCCTATTGAAATAATTGATACCTTTGTGGTCATTCCATCACGTAGTTTCTTCTGTAGTCACATACGCGCAGGTACTCAAGTGACCAACAGATGCCACTCTTGTAACTATCAGCAGTAGTATTGTTCTGCTGAAATGGATAGGAACTTAGAATAGTTATATCATAGAAGCATTCGATACATCCTTTGCATTACTTACATTAAATATAGAAGCAACAGTCAATGCCTATTAACAAAATCTATGCAGAGAATATGTGAATGATTTTAAGTTCCCCAACCTTTGACAAAGTAATGTAGATTCTTCCGGTGGACAGGCAAGTGGGTAGTGATTTTCTTGAAGATATTTGAGAAAGAAAAATTCTTGTGTACACGCATAAGAGAGTATAAAGTAGCCCCCACCCCAAGTTCCCTCGGGCCAGAAGCTCGTTTTCCACCTTTTGAAAAGGTATTATGTACCAGCATAAGACCTCTGCTCAGGGACCAGCCACAGTGCCGGCCGTGGTTAGTGGAAATGTTTATTTGTTCTGGAAAGCAAAGCTAGTGGGAGAAAAAAGGCAACTTTTGAACAAAATTTTAAAAAGAAACGGATCCGAGGAATCTGCTGAAATTGAAACTTTTAATTCAGGGAAGATAATAATGACTGAATGGAAAATAATCTTCATACTCTCGTATTTTGATTTCAAACATTGGAAATTCTTTTATGGTCTAGAATTGCTGCCATCGTGGCAGATAATGGTGCTTGATTGGCAGTTGTTTCTTGGAGCTATTTCTCTAAACCTCAGGTACACTGATGGCAGCAAAAGAATTAGCTGGGGAAATTAAAGAGATAACTATTTCTTTTTTTTATTAATTGATTTCAGAGAGGAAGAGAGAGGGAGAGAGAGATAGACACATCAATGATGATTGAAACCATCCATTGGCTGCCTCCTGCACACCCCACACCGCCAGCTGGGGACTAAGCCAGCAGCTGGGGTATGTGTCCTGACCGGGAATTGAACCCTGACCTCCTGGTTCATAGGTTGATGCTCAACCACTGAACCATGATAGCTGGGCTCTAAAGATAACTACTTCAAGCAGAACCTGTCAGCGCATAGGTTTATAATTCAGTTTGCTCTGCCGGAAAACTGAAGTGATTTTAGTAAGGCTCGCCGGCCCCACCCCCTGCTGCCGGTCGCCACCCTCTGCAGGTCAACAGGCAGGGTGATTCGGGGGTCGGGGGGTGGCACTGGCACCCATCTTGGCTGGCCTGGGGCCTGCAGGCTGGGGGCAGCTCCTGCGTTGAGTGTCTGCGCCCTGGTGGTCAGTGTCTGTTATAATGGCCGGTCGTTCCACTGGTCATTCCGCTGTTCGGTTGATTTGCATATTAGGCTTTTATTATATAGGATGTTACCTTGCATATGTTTGACTTGTATTTAATGTTCCCCAACTCTCAGTCTACCCTTTGTTCAACCCAGGATATCCAATTAGTCTTTTGGAATAACATTATACCTTTTAGTCAATAATCGAAAGCCACCTACATTTTATTGCATTGTACTTAAATGACATGTTATTTGTTTTTATAGTCATACTAGAGGCCTGGTGCATGAAAATTCATGCACTGGAGTGTGGGGGGGGGGTCCCTCAGCCCAGCCTTCTCCCTCTCACAGTCCAGGAGCCCTCAGGGGCGGGAGGCGACCCAACAATCAGGGGAAGGCGACACCCCATCACACCTCTGCTGCTGCTACAGCAGCGCAAGCCTCGGCCGGCCCTGGTTACCTGAGCCTCGGGCGGCCCTGGGAGACTGGGCAGCCACCATCCGAGGCTTGCCTGCACCTCAGGCTGCCCCTGGGTAGCTGGGCAGCCACCATCCTAGGCTTGCCTGCACCTTGGTCCGGCCCTGGGTGGCTGGGGGGCCGAGGGGGCTGGGGGACTCCAAAGGCAGGCGGCAGGCCCAGCCTTGCCATGTGCCTGCCATCCTGGCAGGGCTGAAGGTACTGGACACCACCATCTTGTGGCTGTGGGCACCAACATATTCGTGGGCATGACAGTCAATTAGCATATTCCCTCCTTATTGGCTGTGGGCACTGCCATCATTGCGATGGTGTGAGAGTCAATTAGCATATTCCGTCTTTATTAGATAGGATTGGAATCTGGTTAGTTTCTAGGATTCTGGGTTAAGAAACTATTCCTAGTCACTCAAAAAGTATTCAAAATAACTAAAACCATGTGCATGTTTTGTTATATATGCTGAATGCTAAAGATTTTTAACTATACATAAATGTCAATATACTTTATCATATGGAAATGTAATATATTGGAATTTTTTCTCAACACTTTATCCACAAAAGCTCAAACTTTTTAGAATATATACTCTTTTAAACTTGTGGGAGGAAATCTCTGATAAGACTATGGACATCAGCATTCCCACCAACAGTGCCTGGGTGTTCCCTTTTCTCTACATCCTTGCTAGCACTTGTTTTATTGATGATAGTCATTCTGACATGTGTGAGGTGATATCTCATTGTGGTTTTAATTTGTATTCTGATGATTAGTGATGTTGAGCATCTTTCATATGTGTATTGGTCATCTGTATGCCCTCTTTGAAGAAGCGTCTATTCGGGTCCTTTGCATTACCTAATTGGATTGTTTGTCTTCCTGGTGTTGAGGTTTATAAGTTCTTTATGAATCTTGGCTAGGAATCCCTTATCAGATGTATCAGCGAATATGATGTCCCATTCAGTGGGTTGCCTTTTCATTTTGCTGATGGTTTCCATTGCTCTGCAAAAACATTTTAGTTTGATGTAGTTACATTTGTTTATTGTTTTATTTTGTTTCCCTTGTCCAAAGAGACATATAAGAGAAAATATTGCTCTGAGAAATGTCCAGATTTTACTGCCTATGTTTTCTTCTAGGATTTTTATGGCTTTGATTGTAATGTTTAATTCTTTAATCCATTTTGAATTTATGCTTGTGTATGATGTAAGAAGATAGTCTAGTTTCATTTTTGTATGTATCTGTCCAATATTCCCAACACCATTTATTGAATAGACTATCTTTATCCCATTGTATGTTTTTGCCTCCTTTGTCAAATGTTAATTGACTATAAAGGTGCAGGTTTATTTCTGGGCTCTCTATTCTGTTTCATATCTATGAGTGTTTTGGGCACAAATGATAACATTTGTACACTGTGTTCCCTCTTGCTTTGGATCATTCAATATATTTTGGAAATCAGCCCAAATCAATAAACACAGACCACTGCTTTTAATGAATATAAAATGTACACATTTATATGGCTATATAAATTAACCTACTTATGGACATTTCAGTTGTTTTCACATTTTGTGACTATAAAATGCAAAAATGAATGCTGAAATGCATACTGTGCATTTATCCACAGATTGAATATATATGTAAAATCATTAAACCAAAGGGTAAGTACATTAAAAATTTTAAAGAATATTGCTTATTTATCTTAAATTCACATCCACTAGCCAAAATGTTACTTTACCAATAATTTTCAGTTTTTGCACATTTGATTAGAGAAAAGTGATATCCCATTATACATTAATTTTTACTTTTCATTTTTTGGCTAGTTTTTACATAAATTTAAAATAATTTCAAATTATTACCTGTTTTGTTATTTTCTGATCGGTATTTTATTTCTAAATTTGATTAACCTCCATATATATATTTATATTTATACCTATATTTATATTTATACTTATATTTATATTTATATTTCAGAGAGAGGAAGGGAGAGGGATAGAGAGAGAGATAGAAACATCAATGATGAGAGAAAATCATGGATCTCTGCCTCCTGTATGCCCCCTACTTGGAATTGAGCCCAAAACCCAGGCATGCGCCCTGACCAGAAATGGAACTGTGACCTCCTGGTTCACCCACTGAGCCACACTAGCCGGGCAACTTTGATTATTAAATATACTAGAGGCCCAATGCATGAAGATTTTTGCAAGAATGGGCCTTCCTTCCCCTGGCTGCCAGCACCGCCTTCGCTCTGGCCGGAGCCTCCTTTCTGCCTTTGGTCTGGCCCAGAGCCGCCTCTCTGCCTTCCCACACTGCCCAGAGGCCCGGAGCGGCTGGGGCCATGCAGAACACCTGCATCATCGCCATAGACAACTTTATAGTTAGAATAAATGAGAGCTCAGAAATCCTTAAGAAATAAGTTGTGTTCAACCAGAGAAAAATAAAGAACAATTCTAACAGTGTAGGGGAAAATGGTGGTGTTGTTGTTTTTATCATATGTATATTGAATTTTAGGGAGAAGCCTAGAATCCGGTCTCTGAGTGCCAGAGTTGCTAATTCTGTGGGAAATGTCAGAGTGTAGGCTTACAAGTGTCAGCCAATG
>NW_006293700.1:4297870-4304989 GCF_000327345.1 Myotis davidii
GTAGGGAAAACTGGGGAATCCTAAAACCCTTTGAGCAAGGTGTAGAAATAGCTTTCAGGGCCAGAAGAGAAGAAGTGACCATTCACCGGGGGAGAGCAAGGATGCATAACATGTGGCTCGAAAGTGGGGGCTGTGGCAAAACTATGGACATTGGCAACTGATGCACTGGGGATAGAGGCCACTGAGCAAAATGGGGTTACAAGCGGAAGTCAGCAAGGACATGCAAGGACCACAGAATGGACACACTTTCCTTGATGCCAGGACAATTTACAAGCCACCCCACCTCCCTCTCTGCTTCTTCACTAGGTATCCTGAGCCACGCATCTAATTCAGTCCCTTTGCCTGGTAATAAGGGAAGTGGAGGAAGTAGGAGAAATCCTTGAAGAATCCAAATAGTTGGTGAATGAGATCTAATTGGTTCCAACTGAGTTACATTAGAATAGCAAGGTTACATTTTCTAGTACAACTGGAGCTGAAGTCGTATGAACAAAGGTGATATCAGTTATGGAGAAACTAAGAAAATTATTTTCAGCACAACTGACTTTCTGACTGTGTCAAGTATATGACCACATCAACCTTGTAGATGTGTGACCTGCTTTGGAGAAACAGGTATTCTGTTTGTTTTTTAAGGTATCTGCCTCAGCAGAATGATTTGTCCACATTTCCTCGCCTCCATTATATGGGTCACCTGCCTCTCAGTTACCCTTGTTAGAAAGCTTGGAATTACCATAGAATGGTCCTTCATTCTCTGCATATAATTCTTTTTTTAAGATTTAGTTATAGACCAGTGATGGCGAACCTTTTGAGCTCGGAGTGTCAGCATTTTGAAAAGCCCTAACTTAACTCTGGTGCCGTGTCACATATAGAAATTTTTTGATATTTGCAACCATAGTAAAACAAAGACTTATATTTTTGATATTTATCTTATATATTTAAATGTCCTTTAACAAAGAAAAATCAACTGGAGCCCTGGCGATCAATCGCCCCATAGAGGTAGGCCCCGCCAATCCGGGGCTCCTCGATGGATTGCCCCAAAGAAGTAGGCCAGAGCCGGGGGTCCAGAGTGGCTGCAGGAGCCCCAGTAGAAGCCGCACGGAGCGGCTGCGGGAACCCCGCCTCCGCTGTGCGCACAGCCATCTTGTGACGGCGTGAGGGCATCACGGCTTGAGGGCGTAGGGACCACATAGGCTTTTGTTAGTAAGATTGCATTTTTAATGATTTAGCTGTTGGGTCACAAAGACTACAACTGTACCACACTATTCTTTTAGCCAGGACCAAATAGAAATGGAGAGTGGGGCCAGCCAAGACCTTGAGTGTATGGCATTCAAAGTCCATACATCTTCTAAAATCAGCACTGATTTAATTTCAACTATTTGAGGGTCTGGGGAACTGAGCAAAAATTCTTAGAGGAAAAACGGAGTCTTTGAAGAGAGTGATACTGAGTGTTCTAACAGTCCTATAAAATGAGGAGGTAATCGGGGTCAATTCAGGATCTTTGAAAAAAATGTGCCAATCCTCTACTCCACCACCCCACCTCTCCATCCTCTCACACCAATAACATGGGGACAAGGAGGAGCTAACGACGCTCAGATGCCAAATGCAAACACAGATGGAAAGGTTTGACTTCGCTTATGGGTAGAATCAATATTATATAACTGCCAACAGAGCATCACTCCTCACAGTACTCTCCACTAAGGAAAAAATGTTCCACAATTAAATGATTCTGGAAAATGCTCAGCACCTCGAATATAAACTTAGTACACTGCAACCATGAGAAACTCTGCAGATTAACTTCAATTAACTCAGTTCCCCCAAACTTATTTCACCATGTGATCCTTTTCTGCATGTAAACATTTTTATTGTATTTTATTTATTTATTCTGCATTCTGATCATTTGAGAAACACTGGGTAAAAAATTATGTTTCAAGCCAGCCAAACAGGACAGCAAGTAAGGTACCAGGGAGTAAGAGAAACCATGTGACACAGTGAAAGCAGTTGCCTGCAAGTTGGGTAAAGAGTGATTTGAAACTTGGGGCGAAAACTAGGGACCAGAAATGGAAATATCGTTTATCTCCCAGATTTCTGAGGAACCTAATAGAGAAAGACATTCAACCCTGAAACCAGAGTGTAAAACCGATGTGTTCATATCCGATGGGTAACCCCACAAAGTAGCTTCAAAGATAGTCTGTGATTCACAACAGCTCCTGAAGCCATTTCAGCGTGGTGATCTCTTTACCCTTGAGTTTTAACCAAGTCAACCCAGTGATTGAAAATGCTTGTCTAGTGTCAGGCAGGAAGACTGAGGTGACTTTTAATTATCTTAGCATAGCCCTTCTGTGCTCTGTAAGCCATTAAAAGAAAATTCTCTTTATTCCCATTTGTTTCCATCCTTGTTTCACTAGTGAAATCTTTTGAAAACTGCCAGCCTACCTGGCAATAAGAAAGATATATATATTTTTTTTTAATAAGCTGCATCTACGAATACTCAAGTGTGTGGTGACGTGAACGGTGGACTTAGCAATTTGATTCACCCCAAAATTGGTAGAGCCGTACAATATTCTTAAGGTAATCTATGTGGGCCTGAATTGTAAGGGCGAGTTATGCCTTCCTCCCACAGGGGCTGGCTCCCTTTATGTTTCTCACCAGTTGGTGGGCCAAGTCCACACGCATGCCCGCTGTTAATAGTATAACAGCCATAAAATATTATTTCACACACACGGTCCAACAAAAAGTCTCTTACTGCATTCCTACATGTTATATCCTAAAGACACAATTTCTTCACATGGAATGTGTATTTTTAGTGCTAATCACACCTTTATGTACCACATGTATTTAAATAAGACTAAAATAGAGGAACATATTTATTTCTCTGTCAATAGACGTCACAGAGTTGTTGTTTTTTTTAAAAAAGTTCATACTTTTTTCGGGGGGAAGGAACCAAAAAATGGAACTTCTTTTCAAGTATAATAAGACTCTTGGAAAATTTATCCAATATAAGAAGAAAGTTAAAAAAAAGAAAATAACCCACACAACCTCCAATTTAAAACACACTAGTTTGATTTCCAATATAGAATTTGTGTTCATATCTATATTTAGCAACATTACGGTTGTTTTTTTCCATTTGCTGTCCTCATAATTTCGTAGTTAACCTTCTTGTTTTCTAAAAAGAAGTTCTGCCAAAACATGCTGAGCGAGTTGTTTGTTTCTAAACCCCAAGAAATCAAAAGTAGCAAGTGAACTTTATTATTATGACATTTTAATTATGAGTGCACTTATGTATTTTTTTCTTTTGATCTTTGAGTCACTTTATGATCCTGGAGTTTAAATTTGTGAGCTTGGGAGATCATAATCATTTAACCAAAGAGTAATGCTAACCCATGTTTACATATAAATAAGATTATGTAAATAAAAGCTATCCCCTACTCTTCAAAATAATATTAACACTTTAGATTTATGTAGTGTCAAGACTTACATATATAAAATGCCATCTGATTACTGAACGGCTTGTGATTCTACCAGGTCAAGTATTGCTCTTCCCCAGGTTCCTCACCCCCTTGGAGTTTGTTTGCTTGTTTGTTTGCTTTTTCTAAATAAGAAAACTGAAGCTTACAGATAGAAAATGATTCCTCCAGAGTCGTACAAATATAGGTGCTTGCTCCAGATCTAAAGCTAAAAGCATCATCCCTCTTCCCATAACGGTAGGTTCCCTCGCAGTGTGTAAACAGCTTAACTCGGACTAGAAACGAGTGAAACGAAAAATATAACTGCTCCTTCCTGAGCTGAGTACTAATTCAAAGAAACTTTTAATGGGTGGCAGGAAGGAGAGAAGCTCCCCCCCACCCCCGATTATAGGGTGAGAAAGTAGTGCGATGGATTCGTGGAACTGTGGTGACATTTCTTTCTAAAAAATATCACTTCCGTGGTTGCCTATTAGTGACCACTATGCATCTGGCTGCATGCCACACACGCAGGATAAAAAGATAATAGGACAAAACTCTGGACTTGAGAAGGCCATACTCTGCATAAATACTATCCACAGAGATAAATATCTATGATAACATGTGGTAAGTTCGTTAGACCCTACAAAATTCCATGGGACAATGGCAGGATCCATCTGGTTCTGTGAGGTTTTATGGCTTGAATGTTTGTGTCCTCCCAATAGTCATACTGAAATCCTAACTCCCAATGTGATGGTTATTAGGGGATGGGGCCTTTGGGAGGTGATTAGGTCACGAGGGTGGAGTCCTCATGAATAGGATTAGTGCCCTCATAAAAGAGACCCTACAGAGAGTCCTCTCCACCTAGTTCCCTCTCACCCTCCCTCTTCTCCAACCTCTCTCTCACTCTCTCCTCTGGCTTTCTCACTTTCTCTCTCTCTCTCTCTCTCTCTCTCTCCCTCTCTCCCTCCCTCCCTCCCTCTGTAGTGTCCCAGTGACCTTGGTAACAGAAGAAGGAGGAGATCCTGAGCACAATAACCAGAGAGGGAAGGAGAAGACTAGGTGGCAATAACAGCTTAGATGCCACCAGGACAGCAGCTGAGCATCCAGGAGAGGAAAGAAGAGAAATTAGCCTCTTACAGAGAAGGCCTCAATGACACTGTCAACCTCTCACGTGCTTCCCTGGCATAGAAGTTATTTTATGTTTAAAGTAAAATGAATAAACTGAAGCAACTAACACCATTTTCCCAGTTAAAAAAAATTACATACCACCATATTAAAAAACAAATTTTTGAAAGGTGATATCCCCAAAATATTCTGTCTTTAAAATGTGAATTTAAAACAAGTTTGGATAGAAATGATGAGAATGTCCTCTTGTGTGTAACAAAGTTTTATTTCAGAAATATGAATGCATTACAAATAGTAGAGGATGTAGTACCAGATAAACAAGCCACTCTGAACCCAGGACATTAACTGAAAAATAGGACAAATCAAACAGAGAAGATGGCATGTCCTAATGGGACTCCTAGTTAAGAATTCATTTATTTATTCAATAAATAGTCATTGCATGCCTACTCGGGAATGGGCACTGTTCTAAGGGCTAGAGAGAAACAATCTTGAAGAAAACAGTAAAGAATAAAAACTTTTGATTTCATGGAACTTTTGTTGTGGAGAGGAAACTGAAAAAATAATAATAAATAAACTAGTAAAACTTATAGTATGCTGGATCGTGGTAACTGTTTTAGAGAAGTATTAATTCACTAATGAATAAAGCAGGAATACGGAGGGAGTGTGCTGGGCAGGTGAGAGTTGGTAAGAGTGCAGTTTGGAGAGGTCTCACCTTAGGACAAGATTGAGAAGAGGAAGAAAAGGAGCCATCCTAGGAGAGGGAAGAGCTAGTGACCACATATGCGACAGGGTTACAAATTCCACAGTAAGAACGTATTAACAGGATTTTGATGCATTTGATTTGCAGCTTAATAGCTATATGTGTGTAGAGATGTAGACATATTATAATACAGAATGCAGTTGATAATAAATTGATATAATTGACTTTTGTCTTCTTTTATTATTTTATTGAAGTACAGTTGACAAAATTGTCAGATACTTAAAGTGCACACTGTGATGATTTGATGCATATATACATTGGGAGAGAATTCCCCCATTGGGTTAACACATCCACCTAATGAATGGGAATAACTCAAGTCCCAATGGGTGAATTTCTTTAATAAGTCATATTCTTTAATTTTGCCTGACTATGTTCAGCAATCTGGGAATGTAATTTTTTAAACTCCCCGAGCCTAGCTCCAATTTTGATTTATTCAGTCTTAAAACAGGCTCTATTCTTGGTATTTTGAATCTTTAAGTAATCTGAATATCAGCTGGGGACACCTTGTCATTTGAGATTTGCAAACAATTAGTTTAAACTCTCTCTCCCAAGTTCTTTCCGGTGTTTGATATCCCCAAGTTCTAAGTAGCTGGTGCTCTTTCTCAAGTTCAGTTCTTTCTCCAGCTTCCTCTCACCTTCAAGGGCCCATTCTCAACTGGGTCTCATTACATCCTATTAACTGTACTCTTTTTGTTTCCCCGTGGCCAGATGTGGTTCCCAATTGCCCCTTATGTTTGGTTTCCACATACAACATTCACAGTATAAATTTTCATGTGCAAGGGCATCTGCTGAGTTTGGCTGCAGTAAAATTACTTGGCATCACTTCACAATTTCTTAGAGATGCTCCTCACTGGAACTGCTCAGTCCTGGTGTTTTTCCACAGATCTCCACAGCCACCCATCTCCTCGCCTGAACACTGTGTCCTTGGTCCCACATCCAGCTCCTTTCTTCTGTGTTCTCCTTTTCTCCCAAACTTCCACGTGTTTTTACTGTGCAGAGAAGTTCAGCTTTCTCTTTGCTTTCATCACTGCAAATTACCCCTTGAGTTTTTCATATTCTTGCATTTTTAGATATATATAAAGTCACCTGGAGAGCAATTATACTCTCCATTTTTTATTCTGTTTTGAATTTTAAAAAATCATTTTTCTCCCTGTACACTTATACTATAACTCTTCAAAACAAGGAGGATGGAGATGATTGTGATTATTATTATTATTACTATTGTTATTACTTTATAGAGGAGAACGCTAAGGCTCAAAGAAGTATTTGGCCCAAGGACACACAGTGGGTTCAAGTTTATCTGTTCCCAAGTTCTATGCCCCATCTGAACTCATTGGCACCACACAGCAAAGCCCTGGCCACGTACAACAAGTAGCCCTTTTAGATGGGATTCTGGAAAAGTATGCTATCTTATTATTGTGCATCTCGGATATTTTGAGCAGGTCACGGATGGCATACAGAAACTGGACTCACTTTAGGGAAGCCCAGTGAATATAATAAAGTGGCTGAAGGGTCCTCATGCATGCAATAATAATTTTAAAGTGAAAAAAATATGGTGGTTCAGTGATATAACCCAAGACTGTAGAATCAGAAATCCTGTTAATAGTGTGAACATTAACGTTTCCAAATCTGACCACTGTATATTGAAATTAATATGTGGAAGTGGAGATAAAGCTTGAGAAGCTCTATTCAGATGTACATTTAAGGAATACTTTATTACATGGAAATTGATAACATTGATAGCCTCATTATTCCAAACAGTACCAGGAACTTTCACTGCTGTTTTTAAACTTT
>NW_006293700.1:4305490-4306320 GCF_000327345.1 Myotis davidii
TATAAGAAAAATAATAGTGCAATGTAAAAGTAGCAAATAGAGCCTGGCACAAAATAATTGTAGGCTGGTTGTCTTAATATGTTATAATTCTGAGGTTTTAGGGTTATCTGGTAGGCCTGCTCCAAAAGTCATTTACCTCCTTTGATATTCCGTTTCATTATCTTATCATTTTTGTTTTCGCCACTACTGTATTTAATGCATTTTATATAACATGTGGGAGTGCTGACAATAGGTAATTATTCAACCATGAAGTTAATTCAAACCTGAACATGAGCAGTGATTTCTAGTATCTGGTTCTTCTAGTATCTTAGGGGAGGGAATTCTTATGGGTGATCCTGTAACAACAATTAAGCCAAGGCATCCTTTGAAGTAAGTGATAAATCTCAAACCTGAAATGCATTTCCTCTAAGTCAGCAACAGTGCTGCCCCGTTTGCTAGAGTCTGTTTGTTAGAAGTCAGTCACTGGCCAGTGCAAACTCCGGGAGCATTTGGGACCATCTTATCGTGTGATAGGCCTGCTCCAAAAGTCATTTACTTCCTTTGATATTCTGTTTCATTATCTTATCATTTTTGTTGTCGCAAAAATGTAAATTTGACAAGTTATAGCATTCTGTCTTCTTTTTCTTAGTCTGTATCATCTCATGACACAAACTAATTACTAAAATTCTGCAACACACCAAAAAAATATATTATCTTTTTTGCCAATCTGACAAAAGAGTGTCATTTTTATTCATTCATACTGAATGGCTATTGTTGTCATTTTTAAAATTGACAATCTAAGAGGAAAGAGGTCAGTACCCCAACTAAATAGTCAAATATTATGTGTTTTA
>NW_006293700.1:4306707-4311290 GCF_000327345.1 Myotis davidii
TGTAAACAGAAGAGGGACCTTTAGAAATGATATTTGAGAGGAGACGTACAAATTAACCGCTGTGTGGTCATCAGAAAACAGTGTGCAGCCAGGACCTGACACCCACACACTTACCGCCACCACAGGGTACAGACGGGGCTGGAGCTCTTTGTGCTCTGCCTCTGGTCACTCTGGAGACAAATTCTATTAACAGCTTTGCCGTAGGCATGATGTTGGGTCGCAAGAACTGAACGCTGACTTGTCCCTAGTAAGGGGTTTTACTATGTCAACATTCTAATTAGCATCCACATGGAAGGTGCCTGTTATTGTTGGCTTGGTTGCCTCTGTAATCCTGACAAACCATTCGATTGAAGAGTGCTGTTGATGTAGTGTATGGCAGCCTGTGGCTTTCTTTGAAAGGGTATATTAAAGCTGGGTCCCGATTACAAATGTTTAACCTGGCAAATAACACTATGACCTCTAAAACAAATATTGTGTCATTAATATAGCAGTGTCCACAGATGGGATTGGCAAGCTAAAATGTGCTGTCTGTAAACATTTTCAAATTATAGTTGAGGTCCTGAATTAACCCTATTAGGCTCACAGGTTGAGATGACGGCCCAATCATTATAAAAGAACAATGGAAGAAAGAGAGAGATACCGTTATTTTTAATACCTATTATAAATTCGATGGAGTCTGTGGTTGTGAAGTCAGATTTAATGTTATTTGAATATTCCTGTGTCCACCCCGAGGGGTCAAAATTTTAACATGTCAGAACAAAATAGAATTCAGAATGATTAATCCCATCAGTGTGTCAGAGAGGGAGTTCAGAATTGGCGAGGGGTCAAAATTTTAACATGTTAGAACAAAGTAGAATTCAGAATGATTAATTCCATCAGTGTGTCAGAGAGGGAGTTCAGAATTGGAAGTTACCCTAGAGCTCACCTATGTTGGCCCCTCAATTTACAGATGAGAATTTTCCTGGAGAAATGTTACCATTCTTGAAAACAAGGGGTGGAGCTAAAAGTTTGAATCACCTATAGACAAATATATCATTGGTTTTACACTGCTCTTTGCACCTGAGATTGACGCTTGGGCTTAATGATGATTTCTCCACTGCTCGGTGTTTTTCTCACCGGGGCTAAGATCATTAAGAAAGTCCTCTGGTTTCTGGCAGTAGTTGTTCTTTGTATAACCTGGCATCATGTCCTGTTCTGCCTTTGTATCTCTGGGACTATCCCAGCTTGGCCTGCTCTGTGCTGGGTCCGTTGGTCTGCAGTTGTGGTTTCCTGGCTGACTTCAGTTAGGATCCACGAAGTGAGTTGTGTTTCACTGTTTCTTTAAAAAGTGTTTCTTCTCTTGTCCCATCTTCCTTCTGTTTGATGATCGACTTTATTCACAGCACAGCAGCTACCTGAATCTCTCCTGCCATCCACTATTCATAATGTCTGTGTGAACAGAATATTATTGCCCTGAGCTTTGCTTCAACAATGTGTGAAGTATCACCGTTTTTATTAAATGCATTGGGATGACATTGGTCAATGGGATCAAATAAGATGCAAGTGTAGATTTCTATGACTCATGACCTGTATGTTGCATTGTGTTCCTACCACCCAAAGTCAAATAATCCCCCACCCCCTTTCCTCTGGTGACGACCACAGTGTTGTCTGTGTCTGTGAGTTCCAGTTTTATATCCCATATGTGAGTGCAATCATATAGTTCATGGCATTTTCTCACTGATTTATTTTGCTTAGCATAATATTCTCAAGGTTCATCCATGTTGTCACAAATTGAAGAATTTCATTTTTTTCTTATGGCAGAGTAGGATTCCATAGAATATATGTACCACATCTTCTTTATCCAATCCCCTACTGAAGGACACTTTGGTTGTCTCCATGTCTTAGCCATGGATAATGCTGCAATGAACAGAGGAGTGCAAATATCTTCGTGATAAATGTTTTCGAGTTTTTCAGGTAGGTACCCAGAAGAGGGATTGCTGGGTCATATGGTAGCTCTATTCTTAATTTTTTGAGGAACCGCCATACTGTTTTCTATAGTAGGCTGTACCAGTTTATATTTCCACCAGCAGTAAATGAGGGTTTCTTTTTCTCCACAACCTCTCTAGTATTTGTTATTACCTGTCTTATTGATAATAACCATTCTAACAGGGATGAGGTGATATCTCATTATATAGTTTTGATTTGCATTTCCTTAATAGTTTGTGAACTTGAACATCTTTTTATTATCTGTTGGCTGTTTGTATGTCCTTATGGGACAGGTCGGTGTCTGTTCAGTTCCTCTCTGCCCATAGTTTGGATTGTTTGTTTCGTGCTGAGTTGTATAAAGTATCACAGTTTAAATTTCCCTCACCTGGCCATTCAAGAAAGAAATGTTAGTGAGGGCCTCTCCATTCTTGATCAAAGCACTACAGTATTAAACATGAGAGAAAGTGAGCCACGGTTTGAGGTAGGAAAGACCATTCGATTGTCTAATAGAAAACACATAAAGAAGACTCAACCTCTGATCCTTCTCTGTGCATCTCAACTTCTGGACTTCACCCTAATTCACCTGTTTTTTTTTACTCTGTCTGAACAACAGTGCTATCAACATATTACTTCAAATATCCTTGAAAAGGCAACAACTGGGAGAGTGTATTCCAGAGCAATGTGTCCCCCTAGCTGCCCAGTGCTCTTTTTCTGTACGTGCGTCTCACTGTCTAGTACAACAAAACAACCAGCTTCAAACCTGAACTAGTCAAGCAAACAGAAATCTGAACACACAAATTCAGTCCCTAACCACAAGGACTTCTCCATGTAGAAGGAGAGATAAACCGGACATGAGATTACACCACAATTGTTCACATAAATGCAAAGGTTGCCACGGGAGCATGGAGGAGGGACTTCTTACAGAAAAGGAGTGACAAGCCATGTGCTGAACAGTAGGGTTTAACTGCATGGAAACAGGGAAGAGTCTTCCACGTTCTAGAGAAATGTATACAAGGTACAGAGGCAAGAAGACATCTGGCCTGAATTCTGAGCAGGCTGCTATTGCTAAAAATGAGTGCATTAGGGACGAGTAGAAAAGTTTGGGCTGGAGAGGTGAGCAACCACCATAAAGGCCTGGTGAGCCATGCTGAGCAATCTAGGTTACATCGTGGAAGCAAAGGAAAAGTACTAAAAGATCATTGAACATTATTTTCTGAATTTATATTCTCCAATAGGTAAAATATGTACTGTAGAAGTGTAGAGAACTACAGAAAACCGTAGAGAAAACATCCTCATTATCCTACATCCAGAGAAAAATGGATATTTAAATATATTTCCTCCTAATGTATTTTTTGTTTGTATTTTATATGGTATATATTACATTTGTCATATGATTTAAATCATTTTAAGTCTTGCTTTATTCTCTTAATACGTTGGCATTTTATTTTCCATTGAATATTTGTCAGAACCATAATTTTTAGTATTTTGAATTGGCTTTACCATAAAGTTATTTCATCATCCAATTATTGCTGGTTGGTATATTGTTTCCAATGTACTATCATTAAATATAAATATGACTCATGTGTCATTTGAGGGCTCCCCTCCCTGCCAAGATCATGGTACGTATACTCTGATGACTTGCTAACTCCATGAGCTCTGCAGGACTAAAACCGTCACAGATTCCTGAAGACTCCTTGGATTCTTTCGTTATTAGAGCAGAGATTGATTCTCCAAGGGTAGTCATTCAGAGCTTTATGTGGTCAAAACTATCTTCACGGTATTAGTAAGAAATCATGTGTCTTTTCATTTTCATTATCTCATGAGGGTGCAGTGGACATTTCCAGGTGCTACACGACATAAGATGACAGCATCCTTCTCAAGGCTAATGGGATGCTGGATTGTAATGTCTTGATGTTTAAATTTTTTCAGGTTTGATTTTGAGTGTGGTAAAGATTAAGTTACAACACACAGAAACAATAGCCCACGAGGGTCCTGAACACATTTGAAGTGTGTAAGGGGTCATGAGAGGAGAGGGTATAAAAACCACTATGTTAGTGCAACGAGGCATTTTCCCAAAAACAGGAAAGGTCTCTAAGAATTAGTATGGTGCCAACTCTTTTTGTAAGAGTGTTCTCTATGGCATTACATAGCTACTATTTAGAAGACAATTCCTAATAGTTTAACTTTGGGTAGGAGTGAAGAGTAGAGTGTGGCAGCCTCATATTTTTTCTTTAGCAAGTTAGTGGAGAATGTGCAGAAATAATATGCAGAGACTAGTTAGGAGTCTGTAGGCAAGGTGAGAAAGGATACAGCAGCAGCAGTATGATGGCAGTGGGCAGGTTAATGAGCTATAAGAGCAAAGCACAATCCTATGTAGGTCTGTTATCTTCATTTCACAGATGACAAAAGGGGGGAAATGGTGAAATGGATCTTCTGACTCCAAGTCTCTTGTTTTTTCTACCATAGCAGAACTCTTCAAGAACAGGTGTCCTTGGGAACATACATCTATTGTCGACTTGGACACAAAGGTGATGCAAATGTAAAAACTCATTCTTCACGGAACTTTTTTTTCACTATTCTCTAACCCTCTGTAATATATTCACTTCCCTATGAATATT
>NW_006293700.1:4311361-4328197 GCF_000327345.1 Myotis davidii
TTCTCTGTAGGAGTGCGAATTATGACATCTGGCATCCCTTAGAGCTAGAAGGTCACCTCCAAATGTTATTTTGTGATTTCTTGGTTAGTGTAGTTCCCTGTAGCGATATGGAAACTACTGATTTGACTTTGACACTATGAAGATAACAATAGAAGTTATTAGGTCATGTACATAGAATACTAGGTGTTTTCTACCCCCACTGCCTTTTTGGAAGATTTCTTCCTCTGAAATATTAATTCTGCAGTCATTGTTCCCATTTGAAGTGGCTCATGATGCAGCTATAGCTAACTGATATAAAGACATATTTTCTTTTTATATTACTAGAGGCCCAGTGCACAAGATTCTTGCACTGGCGTGGGGGAGGGATCCCTCAGCCCATCCTGGGCCCTCTTGCAGTCCAGGAGCCCCTGTGGGATGTCCAACTGATGGCTTGGGCATCAATCAGACATCCCTAACACTGCTGCGGAAGAGGGAGAGGGTCCTGCCACCGCTGCTACACTCACCAGCCATGAGCCCAGCTTCTGGCTGAGCAGCGCTCCCCCTGTGGAGCATACTGACCACCAGGAGAAAGCTCCTGCATTGAGCGTCTGCCCCTTGGTGGCCAGTACGTGTCATAGCGACCAGTCATTCCATCGTTTGGTTGATTTGCATATTAGCCTTTATTACATAGGATCCTTATACCTGCCATAAAAAATAATTTAATGGTAACTTTATTCAGAAAAAATAGCATTACCTTTCAAACTTGATGATACTAACCTATTCATTTCACCAGGGATATCTTTGAATGCATGATGTAATGGTCAACAATGAAATTCATGAGTCAGTGTCAAAATAAAATACCATGGTAACAGTAAAAATAGAATAGAGCTCCAGGGATAAAGAATTGAATAGCACATTGAAAAGCAGTCATACACATACTGAATTTGTAGAACCATTTAAAATAAAACCTATAGGGATTGAGTAGTTTGCATTTGGCTACATAGCTAGTAATAGAAGAGAAACTTGTATTAGAAACCTGATCTGCCTTGTTTCAAAGCTCTTGTTCTTTTTACTATCTGTATATACAAAAGCCTAAGCAACCATTACAACGACCGAATGACCCGTCAGCTATGATGCACACTGACCACCAGGGGCAGACACTTGATACAGGAGCTGCCCTCTGGTGGTCAGTGTGCTCCCACAGCCAACCTCCTGTGGCCAGCCAACCTCTCACAGTCACTCCCCCTGGCCAGCTGGCCCTGATCGGCCTCCATTGGCCCTGATCGCCAGCCAGGCCAAGGAACCCCGCCCTTGCAAGAATTCATGTACCGGGCCTCTAGTAGTGTATATAAGTTCACTGAGGTAAGAAGAGGGTAGAGCACAGATCAAATCCAAAGTTTATCTGGTTCCAAAGTCCATGGTCATTACTACTATGCCAGAGGTCCTCAACCCTGGCTACATATTAGAGTCATTTGGGGGAGCTTTTTTAAATGTCAATTTTCAAGACCCTTTCCTGGAAAAATAAATCAGTATCTCTGGGGGTCTGCAAGGAAATGGATTATTTTTTTGTAACTCCTCAAATCCTTATAAAAATGAAAAGCAAGACTTGAACTCCATTATGCTTTGCACTTACAATGAAATGGCTAATCCATATTACAGCCTAGAGTGCTCTTCATGACTTAATCTGCCCATCTCCAGACTCCTCTTGCACTATTTCCCTCCCATAGAGCATTGGCACTATTTAAATAGAGCTTCAATCTTTCCAGAACCATCAGCTATGATATGGATCTAGAATTCATAAAAAGACTTTTGAATCATGTTGATTCTCCACTTGAATTTACCACAATGTAACCTCAAACAAGTCCTTCAATGCCACAAAGACACAGTATCCTAATGGACTCAGCAGGTTTGGAGCTATTTCTGAACCAAGACCTTACAGTATTTATAAAACAGATTATAACTCTAAAGAGACTACAGTTTTCCATATCCATCCCTCAATCCATCATTATTCTCATTTTTTCTCAGTTTATTGATGCACATAATAACTGCACTTCTCCCTAAATAAGTCAGCATTTTTATCATTAGCTAGTGCTCCATATTTGTTTAAAATTATGTAGAATTTACATGCAATTGATGGGAGTTTTTAACTGGCAGATTAGCAGCTTACCACTGAGAGCATTCAAGTAAGAATTCAAGAGTCGGCGAATGTTCTGTATTTCACTGCCATCTATTGGATTTTGGTTGTTTCTGAAATGTTTTAAGTTTTTCATGTGCAGATCAATTCACTTTAAATTTTTTATTATTTTTTTAATCCTCACCTGAGGATATCTCCCTCCCCACTGATTTCTAGAGACAGTGGGAGGGAGGGAAGAGGGGGAGAGAAACACGTTGACTGGTTAACTCCTGCACGAGGCCCTACCAGGGCTGGGGAACCTGCAACCAAGATATGTGTCCCGGGAATCAAACCCAGGACCCTTCAATCCACAGGCCAACACTCTAATCATTGTGCAAAACTGGCTAGAAGCTATTTACTTAGTTTTTATATTCCATTACACACATACATATAGCACTGTTACAATTGTTAAACACAATTGTGCTATGTGCAGTTCTTTTTTCTTTATGTTTACAAAACTACTTAGACTCAAAAGTACAAAGCATAAAGGAAGAGACTGATGAATTGTTTTATTCAGAAGGCAAGAACCCCTGTACAACAAAGACACCGCTAATTAAGTTTAAAAAGTGATAAATAGGGATAAAATATTCGCTGTATTTTTTAAGCAGTCAAGAATTACTGTTTTAATATGCACAACAATGTCTAAACCTCCTTCAGGAAAACACAAACCTCAATAGGACAATGCCAAAAGTCAAATATAATTATATGCTCAACCTTCCTATTAAATTTTCACAAATAAGCAATCAAAGGTTTGGCAATTCCAAATGTTGGTATTCTTGTGAGGAACAAAGATCTCAACTGCTGATGGGTGTGCAAATTGATAAAACTCTTTGGAAATTATTTTTTCAGCGATAGAAATGTTGAATGCCCTGAAACAAAGCCAATCCACTTCTCAAAGTCTATCATGGAAAATTCATACACATGCTCAGAAGACATGTCAAAGACCAGTCATTGTTCTTTTCCTCGGAAGAATAAAAATCCAGAAAGAATATAAATGTGTGTCTTGGGAAGAAGGAAAAAGTATATTGATATTCCTGAAATAGGAAACAGTACAGCAATTACAATGAATGACCTAGAGCTGCAGGCGTTGGCATGGAGAGGTGTCAAAATATAATAACATGGTGGGTAGCTGGTTAGTCAAGATATGTGCAATGCAGCCCTACTTATGGGAAATTTTATATGACGGACACGTTTATTTAGAGGCAGAGATAAGTGACAAAAATTGTGGATTTGAGGGTTATATGTTAGAATGTGGTTGCCCTGAGGAATGAAGGAGGGGAAATAGAGTGGGTGAGATGAAGGAGAGAACTTCCTAAAAGTTTTGCGCAATTGTTGTTTTTTAAATATGTTTTTATTGATTTCAGAGAGGAAAGGAGAAAGAGAGAAAGATAGACATACTTAGTATCAATGATGAGAGAGAATCATCGATGAGCTGCCTCCTGCATGCCCCACACTGAGGATTGAGTCTGCAACCTGGGCATGTGCCCTGACTGGGAATCGAACTGTGACCTCCCAGTTCATAGATCCATGCTCAAACGCTGAGCCACACCAGCCGGGCTGTAGTTGTTTTTCAATTAACAAAAGGAAGAAAGGAATTCTTACTTTAATAAAAGCGGTTTTAATTGTACAGTAAAGCAGTGTTCTTTTTTCCCACTAGAACAGAGTAAACAGTGAGATCAGGGGCAAAGGCACATTTCGCTGCTAATAAGAAATCTCACAAGGCAAACTAAGGTTATGTCTTTCAACAAGTTGAGCAACACATGCAGATGAGCAGAGCAGCTGTGGCTGAGGTAGAGAAAAGCAGGGGCGGGTGGGAGAAACAGGAAGGCTGAAAAACACCTTCATATCAGGAGAGGGACAAGACAAGGCCTAAGCAGGGCCTTGTAAAAATAGGTAGAGATAGAATATGCTTTCCTTGTTTTGAAAATAGGAAGTTCATTTATTTAGACAATGTCTATCTGTCAATCCCATAACCCCATACCCACTAGTATTTGTTAAAACAGGGCCTTGAACCATCTGGTCCTAATTATTCGTGTCTGCTGAACGTGCTTGCTTCTCTTTTGAAAGGTGTCACAGGAGTTGAACCATATACCTAACACTCTTCTTTATTTGCTCCCCATGTCACGGAAACCTCCCTACAGAACCCATTGGTCATGTGATTGTAATAAACGCAGTTCTAAGAGGGCAGACGGGAAACCACCAAAAGCCAAAGGGTGTTTGTTATTAGTAGGGAGGAGAAGAACAGAATTTCCTCTTCCTCCTCTTTTCCCTCCCAGTCCTTGTCATCATTGCCAGTTGCTTCCACTGAAATTCTGAAAAATTAAAAACTGATTTCCGAGGACTTCAAGCATCGCTGTGAAAAGTGGAGAGTTCTGGTTTAAGGACAATGGATACTAAATGAAGGTGAAAAATAAATGTAATGATCATACACACCCTCCTGGTTGCTTCAAGTTGAAATGGGAACTCATACCTTTTAGCTCATGAAAATAACTCTGGTATTATTGATGTCCTTACACCTATGCCATTCATAAATGTCCTTCTGTCATTTTCAGGTCATAAAATCTTGTATGGGGCTAAAGAACTCTGAATTCATAAGAAGTGCTTGCAGTTTATCACATCTGGAGCAAAATCCTGTGGACTTGGGGATTATCTTCATTTGGTTATTGTCGCCAGTTAATCATGCTGTCCTCTCACTTGTTTTCTCATCTCTCCTTTCACAGGGCCTTGGCCAAGACCCCCAAGGCTGCTGAGGCTCCCCCTTTTCAATCAGCTGTGGCAGAATAATTCTGATTTACTAGTAGATTGTTTACTCCAGCAGAGGGGAGCACACACCAGAGCCATCTACAATCCTAGTGTGTTAACTGAGCATGCTCTCTAGATCAAATTTGCTACTGTAAAATTATCTCTGTGTAATATACCCATACAGCTTAATTGTGGGTAATCTCCATGCACATTTTTTGTCTCAATGATCTCATCCCATATGAATATCATCTATATTCTAATAGGCCCAAAATGTGTATGCATCTCCATCTTAGAACTCTCTCATGAATTCTTGATTTATTTTGTCTCCACTTGGATGTGACATCTGAACTTTAATATCTCTGTAACTGAGCTCCTAATATGTCCCCTCAAACTGCTCCACCTTCCCTCTTCCCAATCTTAGGGGAATCCCTATCATTCAAGCAGTTCAGAACAGAAATCTTGGGGTCCTTTTGGACTCCTCTGCCTCACACATCCTACTTCTAAACCACCAAGGAAATCTCACCACTCTACCCTTAAAATACAGGATAGGGCAAAGTAGGTTTACAGGTTTAAGTATGTGAAACACAGTTTATTTTTGTATTTTAAAATATGTGGTATTTATTGACTTCAGAGAGGAAGGGAAAAGGAGAGAGAGAAAAACATCAATGATGAGAGAGAATCATTGATTGGTTGCCTGCTGCACACCTCCCACTGGGGATCTAGCCCACAACCCAGGCATGTTCTCTGACAGGGAACCCAACCATGACCTCCTACTCATAGGTTAATGCTCAACCACTGAGCCACACCTGGCCGGGCTATTCTTGTATTTTTATTCATCAATTATATTATTTTCCACATGAATAACTGTAAACCTACTTTTGCCCCATCCTGTATATCTAAAATCTACCACTTCTCATCACCTTCAGGATTGCTAAGCTTGTCCAAGCCATCAGTACCTAAGGCCTGGTTTTCTGCAATTGCTTCCTACCATATCCCAAGCTTCTGCCCTTATATTTACAGACCATTTAAATACAGCAGTAAGAGGACCTTCTAGTATCTAAGTCTCCCCATCTTATTCAGGGCAAAGCCAAAATCTTGCTCTCATGATGTGGTCTCTCTTTGCTGCTCTTGGTCACCTTCTACCTTTTCCTCTGATGGTTCCACGTGTGTTCCTTCTTGTGACCTTTCCTCTGATTGTTCCCAATTCCTTCCTGGAATCCCATGTCCACAAATATCTATTGGATTACTCCTTTACTTCCTCTAATTATTTGCTCAAATCTCATCTTCTTAATGAGGTCCACTTTATTTGCCTATTTAATATCACAATTTGCTTCCTGTAGAGAGTGCCTGGGAAGGCACATGAGCATTTCTTTAATTATTGTCAGCTGAGTCCAGTGGCCTTGGCAGAGCCACGTCCTGGAAATGCACCGTGCCAGAGGCAGGCACATTGTCAGCCTGACCCTTAGCTCCGGTGCCAGGGGGTGGGTTTCATTATCTAAGTTCAGCCAGGCGCAAGGAACGGACGCAATTACCCGGGCTTAGCCAGGAGTGATGATTACAAAGAAGCACAAGAATGAAAAATTACAGCTTGATTTTTAACCATGATTTCACATAATTTCCTTTGTTTTAAACTCTAGTAAAACTTCCTGGAATTATACTGTATAACATAAACATGCTGCACCAGCTCTGGCTCACTGTCTCTCTATCAGAGGGCCAGCTGTCCCACCTGGTCCCAGCTTTTCCCCTCTGTCTCTGTGTCTGTCTCTTTCTTTCGTTTTCTCAATCCCCAGCCGCCCTCAGGATTCGTGGACCACTCTCCAGCCGCGCTGGTCGGGGTCCAAGAGAGAAATACTTAATAGCTTCCTTTCCCTGATTTATGACTGTTTTTGTCTCTATCAAAAATACTATATAATCCACTTTTGATTATGTTATTTATTAGCTGCATAATTTCTCCTAGGGTGTAATATTGTTGAGAGAAGTTAACTTTATGTGTTTCATTCGCTGATGTATCTGTAGGTGACTATAACAGAACCTGGCATATGGTAAACATTCAATTACTATTTGATGAATAATTCTCTCTATCTTGGTGCTCCTATTAAAGTAAATATTTCTATACAAATGCCATGGGTCATTTAGCTCTATTATTGTTCTAATATCCTGCAACCTGTCCCTGTATCCCTCTACCCAAATAGTAGGTGTTTATTGATGGAGAATAATCACGAATGAATGTATGCCTAGGTTTAAGCACTGGAAAGAGGTAAGATAGCTAGAGAAGTACTAGTTATTAACTAGCACAGGAAGCTACCTTACCTACCCACACATGTGGATACAATTTGAGAAGTCTTGGGTTGGATCTCTGATCAAAATGATCTCCTTTTCCATTATATAGTTTCAAGTACTATACTTATTAGTCTATTTATATATAAACACATTTATGATGGGCTTATTTTACATGTGCCATGTCATCTAGTGGGAATAAGTAATATATATATATACATATATATATTACTATATATTACTATAGATTACTATATAGATTACTATATAGATTAATATATACATATACATATATACTATATAGATTACTATATAGATTACTATATAGATTACTATATATTACTATATAGATTACTATATAGATTACTATATAATGCTATATATACATATACATATATATTTCCCACTCTTTGAGGAAGCTTTGATCTAGCCACATCATCTAATGAAGGAAGCAAATCAACAGGAGCACCTGTAAGACGGCAGGTGCTTTGACACATTATTTACCTTTCAGCACAAACCATGGAGATTTGATTTATTTCACCTGTTGTATAAGAGGGGAAGTGAGGTACAGAAAACCCGGCTTGTTAACCTAACAGAGTCCTGTGATCTTAAGTCAAAAGTCCTGATTCCAAGTCCAGGACTCCACTGCCATCTTCCCACTCAGCCCCTAATTCTTGTCACACTCCCATTGGGATGATGTCGCAGTGGAAAGTAATAAATGGTTACTCTGCTCTTTAGTCATCTCATGTCAACCCTACGAACAATAAACCCTTTCATGAAATGTTAAATTTGTTAACTTTTGGACTCATTGGCTTCCCACTGTAATTAATAACTCACCCTCTGAGGAAATTCACACTGAAATGAATATTAGCTCACGTATGATTCAAAAACATACCAGAGGATATGATAAAGAGACTATTATAATGTCTAAGATGGAAATGGCTTTCTTTCAAATTTCAGGATTCAATTCTAAATAAACACCAGTAAGAAAAAAGAACCAAAGCCAAGTAAAATTTGTGATTAAACAGAAATGTAGAATGGTAGTTTCAAGGGGAAAAATCAGGCTCTTTTATTATTAACCAATGACACACAGTTTTCCTAGAAATAATTCTTAGATAGCACTCCTCAAAATTTAAGTTATGAGAGGGTCAATGAGAGAACTGATTATAAGTTTCCAGAAATTTCCTCATTCATATCAGAATGACAATGAATTTCTGTCTCATCCTCTTGGGTGAAGCAAAAAAAATAAAAAATAAATTAGATGACCTACCATGCTTATTGAACTCAAAGACATTTCAAAATACCTATTAAGTACTGTACACTTTGTCTAAACAAATCTTCCATACATTTTCTCTGAGTCCTGCCCACTCTCTTGTAAGGTTTGAATATCTCTTCTGTTCAGCCATTCAAATAATTGTATAACTTCCTTTAAACATTTCCTGGTTTTGCTTTTTAACATTAACATAAACCTAAAATTGGATTAAGATAATTTTTCTAATTGTTTGAATCATTTGTTGATAGAATAGATGCTTTTGAATATCCAGATTATCCAAGAATTTACCAACCTTTACTCACATGATCCTAAAAGATTAACTCAATTCATTTTTAAATGAATTTAGAAACACAGTTCTAAACATAATAGGATTGAAGCCGTCATTCTTACTGAAAATCTGATCAGTCAAAAGTCAAACATAAAATTACCATACAACCCAGTAGGAGGCACCTGACAGTCTGTATCAAAAACCCAAGAGAAATTGGACATGTTCACACCAAGACGTGCACGTAAATGTTCATAGTAGCATAATTCACAATCACCCAAAACTGGAAACCTACATGCCCATCAACTGATGGATGGTTATGTAAAATTTGCTGTATCTATCATATGATCTTCAATAACTTTTCATTTGACCTTTAGTCTTTTTATATCATATCATTAGTAAATAATTATCATTTTTCTACTTTTTACCAGTATTTTTACCATTTTGAAACTATATAAGATTGTTGTATTAACTAATATTTCTGGAATGATGGTTCAAAAAAGTGATAGAAGGCGGCCTGGGCTTGTTTCTCCTAGAGCAGATGGCAAACCTTTTGAACTCGGTGTGTCAGCATTTTGAAAAACCCTAACAATTCTGGTGCCATGTCACATATAGAAATTTTTTGATATTTGCAACCATAGTAAAACAAAGACTTATATTTTTGATATTTATTTTATATATTTAAATGCCATTTAACAAAGAAAAATCAACCAAAAAAATGAGTCCGCGTGTCACCTCTGACACGTGTGTCACCTCTGACACGCGTGTCATAGGTTCGCCATCACTGTCCTAGTGGCTGAAACTGCTCCTCATTTACCAAACCCAGTTTCCTTATCTTCTTCTGTGCAGTTAGACCGTCCTCCTTGATAGTCAAGTGGGACCATATAATTGGATGGGATCTGGGCAGAAGTAATGTACATCACTCTCAAGTCTGTTCCCTAACATCTTCCAAATTATTTTCCTACTCTTTCTTTTTTCCCATCTGAGTCTAGAGGCCAAGAGTACAGATTCCTTAGTGGACTTTGTGGCCAAAGAAAGGAGGAGCCTGACTCTTGAATCAATATTTAGAGGACAACTGCTGGCCAGACTGCCAGACTGACAACTCTCATTCCAAATTCCCATAAGCAGATTTTATTGGGAATAATGCCACTACAATCTGAGGGCTTCTTGTTTCAATAATGACCTTACCCTGGTTATTACACTTATTTTAATGGGAATGATGATAATCCAAACTCCCTAACAATTTTGGCTGTTTTCTGAAATGGATAAAATTTTCAAAAACATTCTCTGATTCCTATTAGTAACTTCATAAGTCTAAAATCAATCAAGATTTATGAAATACCTTTTGAATTATATATGATTATCATATAATTATAACTGTCTTTTTTGTGGTAATGAATCATATTCATAGGTTAGCTAATGTTCTATCACACTGGGTTCCTAGAATAAAATTCTGCTCACCATACTGAACTATTTCATGTTATATTGCTGAATTCAATTTGCTGAATTTTCTTTTCAATTTTGAGTCTCAATAGGTGATACTGACCTGTTGTTTTTAACTTATCCATTTTTTCTTTCTTTTCCATTATACTTTTTTATGTATTTCTTATAATGTTTTTCAGGGATTTATTAACTTTGTACATATCCTCAGAAAATAATATTTTATGTGGATCCTTTTCAATAGAATATGTATATTTATTGCTTGAAAGTTCAAAAGAACTTCACTTTGAAGTCATCCTGAGTCAGTGTTTTTGCGGCGGTATTTGATAACAATTTCAGGGTATCCCATGGTCACTTGATATTCAAATATTCTAACTCTAGTCAATTTTAAATATTTTGATTCTTATGAAATTACCCATTTTTTAATTAATATATTTATTTATCAATTCTATCTTTGTCTTCAAAATTTGAACTTATGAATCAAACTTTTGATATAAAATCAAAACAATTTCATTGCCAAGTCTCAATGGCATGCACAACATCATTATAAACAGCATATTCTTTGTCCTAAATGAGACAATCAGAAATAAGATTCATCTGGACATTCCTCATAGCAAGCTGACTTCTACTCTCCAAGATGAGGCAATAATAAATACAACTTGGAACTATTGCTAATCACTGTTGGAGCAGAAAATGGCTGGAATTACCCTCACATGGATATGATAGAATTGGTGTCAACAGAACAGTACCAACTCTGAAAGTCAAAGACTAATCAGCTCACTAGATTGATGCTCAATAATTACAGAATAAATGAGTGAGTGGGAGCCCAAATCACTACTGTCCATAAGCTCTTGGATATTTCTGCCTGCTGGTTGGAAATTGGAAAAGAACGTAGTTTCCATTTCTAAACTTCAATATATTAAAAAATGACAACACATGGTTCTTATAGAATATGTAGGTTCTCTAGGAGTAGATTAGCTCAAATGGAAAGAGTCCACTCTTTAATTCTGCTCCCAACCTAGGATTTGTTAAACAAGAGTCTATTTTCTTCACTTTTATCAAATTATCAAATATGGTCTACATCTATTTACTATTTTATCATAAAAAAGAGCTTTTTTTTTAACATATCTCTATCCTAATAAAAAAGGCCATATTAAAAGAAATTGGGAATAGTCATTGGCTTGGGGGGTGGGGGGATGGATTCCCTAAAAAAATTCCCTAGATATCTTTATATACAATTTGGAAAACTAAAATCTCACTTAAACCTAGTTTGGATAATTAAGTGATTAGAGATCTTGACATGAAGATGGAAGCACAAGTGTTCATAGCTTTCTAGCAATACAGGCTTTTCATTCACCACCATTCCACCATTGAACACCCGTTAACTAAGCAGATGGTGACAATTTAAGGAAGGAAATATAATGTTTGTAGCACAAGAAATCTGTTGTCTCAGCTTCTTTTGTCAAGGACATGCCTTTGTAATACTTCTAACACGGGTACCGATTCTGATGGGCTTCACAGTGCTGAAAGATAGTGGTTCCCTGGGCGCTGTTGATTCATGGCGTGTCCGCATTTCAACTCTTATTACTGTCCCTTAGCCTAGAAGTAGCAAGTGCGCCTTTTACTGATAAAATAGAGCTTTCCAACACTGACTTTCTTTCTACCGACTGAGTAAAGGCAGGCCACCTTCTGTGGTTATGTAGGGGAGGCAATTCTCAACCTAACAGGTCAAAGTGTTCTTGAACCTTCCTTCACAAAGACACAATGACAGGGGAGGGCGGAATATGCCACCCATATATGTAAGTTAATGTCCAATTTTCATACATGGTTCAGCAATGGCAAGGTAGCACTTGGGTCCTGTCGGCCTGAAAATATTCATCATATGTCCTGCTGTAAGTTTCTTGCTTCATCTGCCAGAAAGATAAGGCTTGCCCTAGCCGGTTTGGCTCAGTGGATAGAGCATCAGCCTGCGGACTCAAGGGTCCCGGGTTCGATTCCGGTCAAGGGCATGTACCTTGGTTGCGGGCACATCCCCAGTGGGGAGCGTGCAGGAGGCAGCTGATCGATGTTTCTCTCTCATCGATGTTTCTAACTCTCTATCCCTCTCCCTTCCTCTCTGTAAAAAATCAATAAAATATATTTTATAAAAAAAAGAAAGATAAAGCTTTACTCCAGTGACTGCCTGTAATTTGTGGTTCTAATTCTACATTTCAAATCTCTTAACTTATCCCTAAATGCACAAGTTGTCCAAACAATCCCCTCAAGTGATGATTAATTTAGCAAAAGGCCACATGTGAATTTTGGAAATATGTGTTCTTTGAAGAGCAATAGATGAGACAATTATCCGTGAGAGCATATGTTTGAAGTTGTGGGAGCTTGTCCGGTGCATAAAAGATACTGCAATCTGTATTTATACTAATGAATGAACAGGAAATCTTCTATGTTCTTTGTTCGTATTCAGTGATAGGTAAGTATATCTAAGTGCAGAATTGGTTAGTTTACTTGAAAATGAAAAGTATGTAACAACTCTCTTGAGGTTAGTGATGCATAGAGAGTTCTAAAAATCATATTTTGTTGTTGTTTTAGAAGGGAGTGCTTCCTTACTTTCTGGCAAAACAAATGCTCCAAGTTCATTTTTCATGTCCTGTGTCCCAGCCTTTGGTATGACATTTCTCCAAGAAGCCCTGATTCTTCACATTGGATTATGTTACTTAGAAAACAAGATCAATAATTTAGTACATTTTAAAATAAACATTATATTTAAGAATAGTTTGAGATTTAAAAATAAAATTATAAATGTGGCACCAAGTCACCATATATCTCACACCTATTTTCTCATATTTTTAGCATTTCATATTAATTCTAGAGGCCCGTTGCATAGATTTGTGAACCGGTGGGGTCCCTCAGCCTGGCCTGCGGGGATCAGGCCAAAACCAGCTCTCTGACATCCTCCGAGGGGTCCTGGATTGTGAGAGGGCGGTTCTCAGGTGACACACCCCGAAATTGAGCTCCTTCCTCTCTGGTTCCGGGTGCATTGGGTGCATCATCCCAGAACTGCCGCTGTCAAGTGGCCGCAGCTTGGCAGCTCCTACATTAAGCGTCTACCCCCTGGTGCTCAGTGCACATCATAGCTACTGGTCAAAGTGTCTGCTCCCTGGTGGTCAGTGCACATCATAGCTACTGGTCAAAGTGTCTGCTCCCTGGTGGTCAGTGCGCATCATAGCTACTGGCCGGTCGACCGGGCACTTAGGCTTTTATATAAATAGATGACATATTTGTTATACTCAGTAAACAAACATTGATACATCATAATAAACTAAAACCTATGTTTAATTCCAATTTTCTGACTTGGCCCTCTTCTGTTCTGAAATCCCATTTGGAATACCATATTACATTCACAACATGTCTTCTTAGGCTATGACCTTTTCTCAGACTTTCCTTGTTTTTTGTGACCTTGACAGTTTTAAAGCATATTGGTCCAGTCTTTTATAGAATGTCCTTATTTAAGATCTGTCTGATGTTTTTATTATGATTAGACAAGGGTTATCTGATTTGGGGAGGAAGACCACAGAGGGAAAGTTCCATTTTTATCATATCTATCAAGGGCACATACTCTCAACATGATTTATTGATACTGATGTTGACCTTGACCTTGTGAGGTTACTCTGTTTATGCTCCTCCCCACACCAGACACTGTGGAAGATAACCACTATGCACAAGTTCACACTGAAGGAGTGGGGTGTTCTGTTCCCCTTGGCGAGAGCAGATTATCTACACAAATTATTTGGAATTCTTCTGCACAAGAGAGCTGTCTATTGGCCCCCATTCATTTACTCAAATAATTCTATCAGCATAGACTCAAGGATACTTATTTTATATGTTGAGTTCTATCCAGATCTATTGCATTTTCTTGCTCAAATTATTCTAGATTTGGACAAAAAACAATTTCACTCAACATATACATACAGAGTTTAAAAATAAGCCCTCTAAAATGAGCTTTTCTCATAATAATTAGCTACTATTATTGTTTCTTTCTATAAGTCAGGTGCTGTAGTTAACACTTTAAACATAGTGTTATATCTAAAAATACTGCAGGGCACCTTAGGGATGAGTAAGTAAGGTTCTGTCACGTGATCCCCATTCCCTAATCATTTTCTCACCTCTAATACTCTATGTACATGTTCAGGTTCATCCAGCTATGTAAGACTTGTTCCAAAACAAGGTGTGAAAAGGAAAAAAATTATTAGCTTCTATAGATTTCTTTGTATGAAACCAAACTGATAGCCAGGGAATTTCACATCAATTATTTTTTTGGTAATATTGTCAGTTTTTTAGTTCTGAAGTTAATAACTAAAACTTTAAGCTAATGTGTCACGATTATATTGACTATAGGCCCTTTAAATTAAACATAATGGGGTTAAAAATTAATTTAAAAGTGGAAAATAAATTTGATATAATTTAGCTGTTCTCTACTTCAATTTGCAGGGCTGTCCACCACATTAGAGAAGATTTCCAGATCATGTATATCGTTCAAATATACAAGATCTGAAATATACACTTTCATATGGGTGAAAAAATCCCTTTATAAGTAGGTGAACCAGAACCTTTCATTTTGATAAAAGTACAGAATACTTTTGCACAGTTTTAGTGTTCACTGCGTTTTCTCAAAATGCAGCTACTGTATACAATGAGGGGAGATTTTGGTCTGAACTTAATGAAGAGTTGTTTATCCTTTTTAAAACCATGTTTTTTTGTGTGTGTAAATTGATAGCTTGTTCTTTTCTTTGTTGATTAGTATCCCACATCATTTAATTTCAACTTGAAAATTTAATGACAAAACTAAATATGGTATCCTCACTGTAACAGTAAGAAGAAATAAAAGGAAAGTAATTCATAATAAAATTGAATTACCTATCTTTCTGTCTATCTATGTATCTATCTATAGGAAGAAGGTCACTAACTATAAGTTTCTTAACCCACGTTTAAAAGGCTAATTAACATGTAGATATAGTAAATGTAGCTCATTAAAGAAATCCTTGTAGTAACACCTACGAACCGAGACATATTTGGTTTAAAGTACTTTGAGAGACCACTTTGAATAAGGGCATTCATGGCTAGCTAGCATCCCTGGCCACTGGCTGCCCAGGCCAGGGCACCTTCCCCACCTCCAAATAATCCATGAAACCCCCAAACTCTACACATTTCAAGAATGGTCCTCTAGAGGGCGCCAGCCACCTCGTGACTTCAGAGCCAAGTTGAAGAAGTCAAAGGGGTTTTTACAAAACAAGAAATCACTTTCTTACAAGTTCTTTGTTCTGCTGATTCTGGGATGGTTGCTTTGCTTGCCTTCCCCAAGGTCTGGTCTCCTGCCATGTAGCAGGGGCTTTTTTCTCTTACTGGTCTCCCAGTTCCCTGTTTCACAGCCCACAGAGCACTTAAATGGGTGCTCCTTTCCAACTAAATTCTCAGGGCCACAGTTTTTCTTCCCGAAAGGGACCTCTCCAGGTACTTTCCTGAATGGCTCTTCATCTCTATACCAGGTGGTAAAGTCATCATTTCTCTTTTTTCCTACATGTCATATTTATTAGACTGTTAAATAACTATTAGAGACTCTAAGGACCATTTACAGCCTTGATTCTCTGGGGGGGGCGGGGGGGAGGAGGGATTTTTACAAATCCCAAATCAATGGTTTACAAATTGACTTTAGACACAACCCATTCATAAATAAATGACTCTCAGTAATGACCAAGAGTTAAACAAGACAGAAAAAAAATGTTTATTTTCATAGTTTGTGCCAAAGTGCTAGGCTTGCTTTCCTTTGATTTCAAACTGGTTCTGTCACGTGATCCCCATTCCCTAATTGGCCCTGCTGAGCAACAGTCAAAATTAAATAAATATGACCTCAAGAGAAAAGCGAGTCTTGGTAATAATTTCTCTCGGACTTCTTTATAAAGGAGCCAAAAAGCATATTTCTGCTTCAGTGGCTTCCTCTCTCATCCACCCCGAGATGGTGCTTACCAGACATCTCGAATTTATTCTGAATCAACATTATGTGCAAGAGTAGTGGTCAGGGAATACTTCATGTGTTCTTAGGGTAAAAAATTGTCCTTGCTTACCAAAGGCAAAAAACAAAGCAAAAACCTACCTGTCACTCTAAGAGATCCTATTTTAAAGCACCCTCAAAAGGCTCAGTTTAGGGGCTCGTCTAATTAATTGTAATCTATTTTAAATAGTTTATCATAATATTCGTTTCTTTGAGTGACTCAAACTACTCTAAACCAAATGCCACACATCCAATATTTTGTTTGAAATATATCGATTTACCAGAAGAGGGAGCAATCTATCTAGTCTCTAAACACTTGATCAGTCGGCCTTCCTCTAATTTGTATAGATATAAAACCATTGAATACTAGCTACTGTTTTATGTGAACGTGTTTTGGCACTTTAAAATTTATCGTTTTTAAATAAAAGGTAAGAAAAATTAAAGTTTCTAAATTGTGTTAAGAAACTGCAATACATTTTGAGGAACAAATCACTTTTTAATTGCCTCCCTTTCCCGAAGAAATTGGGTGAGCTATTGATACAGTTAGGATGAAACCATAGAAAAGAGAGAATGTCAAAGGTGTTTAATTGCTACTCATTTTCTTTTTTTTCTTTGCGCTGATTCCATTTGTACCACATAACCAC
>NW_006293700.1:4328549-4333642 GCF_000327345.1 Myotis davidii
GCAAGTGCTTCCAAAATAAGTGAAACTCACAAGAACATTGTAACTATGGTGACCACTACCTTGTTTACCTCTGGCTATAAAATAAAGGCTCAGCTTTGCCTCTGGATCTCTCTCTGTGGCCCTAGCCAGGCACAGGAAGATCCACCTAGACCCAGTTTATTCTCTTTGTCTGTCTTTTCTGCATCCTTCGCAGCCCCCCCTCAGGCTCACCGAACCCTTGGCTGAGCTGGCCCGGCACAGACAGGTCGTTCCAAAGGCTACGGGGAGGGAGGTCAGTATTGGTGACTGTCTCACAGACAGACTATCATCCATGAGGCCCATGAAGCAGGAAGAATGAACCTGCCCTTCAGAGCTGTTCCCTGCTGCCTCTGCCCCTGAGACCCATGTTTCCGAATCTGTCCTCAGTGTCTCTTTGGGCAAAGAGGCACTCCTCCGCTCCTTCAGCCTGGGAGAGAGCCTTGGGCAGCGTGGACACGATCCAAGGGTGTTACTGGAATGAGGGCTCCCCAGGCCAGGTTAGTGTGAGCATGGCTGTGGTTTGGTTTGCAGAGTTGTTGTGTGTGTGTGTGTGTTTTTCTTTAGTTGCCTTGTGAGGCTGTCCCCATTTGACCTTTTGCTCTTGGCCTCCATGGGAGGGAAGGAGAGATCCGATGTCACATGGAGCCTTCTTTTCCTCGATGCCAACTATACCCTCTGGTTTTAAGGGCAGGTATGTTCTGTCATTCTCCACGCTGACCCAGGCGGGGAGTCATGCTTCTGACCGCCAGGGTTCCATGGAGCACACGGAAAGGAAAGGCGTGTTGATGCTGTCCCCACACGTGTCGGCGTCGCCTCCAGCCCTCCTGGGCGCACCGCTGGGTAATTCCGAGTGGAACCGCCTGTCAGACCGCTCTAGCCTCAGACGGGGAAGCATACTCCTAATCCATTAGCGGGGAGGAACAGAATTCTCTCCAGAGGTAATAAAAGCCATTTCTGTCCGGCTCAGTTCCTTTAAACATCAATGAAATGGCATTTGGATGCTAATTTCTTTCGCAGTGGAAGAGCATGCGCTTTGGCAGGCAGCTCATGTTCCTTTCTCCAATTTCCACTGGAGAGGAGACTTGAAATGCTGGCCAGTTTTCAGGGAGGCTTGACAACTCTCCTCCCTTCCCCGCCTTTTATCACCAACTTCCTCACTGCGCACTCCCTTGGCATAGCTCCCAGGGTGGGAACAAACTGAACCCAGGCAGACTGAGCCTGGGGCTGGAGAAGATCAAGCTCTAGGCTCCCTCCCCCTGCAGGGCCCTTCAGGCACTCTGGAGAGGCACTAGCGGTTTTTGGTGTGCAATTTGCAAAGCATTGTATTGTGATGATAAGTAGTTAAGAGCTCTTCCCCTTCACGCTTTGCCTTTTGTAGGGAGATGTTGATATAGCCCCAGGGTTGTTAAGTAAATAGGAGTTGAATTGAGCAGTTATCTCGTTTTGAATAGATGGGATATGTTTATATAGTTCACAATCTCTCCTAGGTATAGGTAAGTGATTGCTGGCTGTCTGCCTTAGAAATGTCTTCTTTTATCAACTATGCTGGTGGGAAGACTAACTATGATCTTTTTTATTATTTTTTTAAATTTTGTTTTATTGCTTAAAGTATTACAAAGAGTATTACATATGTCTCTTTCTTTTCCCCTTGACATTCCCCCGGCAGCCCCTACCCCCCAGTGTCTTGTGTCCATTGGTTATGCTTATATGCATGCATACAAGTCCTTGGGTCGATCTTGATCTCTTAAGGAAATAATAAAATTATGTTGTCTTATGATGAGGCAATCAAAGACTATTCATCCAAACACTAGAAGATGAAGTATTACACAAGTGTTACCCGTTGACATGTAAAATGCATCATTACTTTTTCAGCTATATAGATGGTGTTTGTTAGCTCTTTTAAACTTGCATTGTGTGGTGATTCCTAATTTATTTTCACATTTTTAATCAGTATTCACCATTGAATTACTTTTGTTTCATTGTTCTCAAAGAAGGTCCTGAGGCTTGTGTAAGCTGAGCTATTTTTTCAACAAAAGCTGAGTCTGAGTGGACTCCTGGCCATAGCTGGTGACCTGCTGTGTTCTGCCAGGACTTGGGCACCGTGGGCTGTGCACCTTATCACACCTGGCAGTTTTCTCCTGTCTACAGCTTCACGCACTTCCCAAGGTTCCTGCATTCTCTCCAATAGTGACCAGGCAAGGAAACAAGTGTATGATGCAATATTTTCCCATCCCGTTTTTGCCTCCCTCCCTGGAACCCTAATAGTGTCCCAGCAAGACCCCTTAGTGTGTTTCTACATTATTTCCACTAAAATGACTGTCAAGAAACCCACAAGTGTCAGCCGGGGATCCTTGACTCCTCTGTAGGGTGATGTATTCTTAGGGGACTGGGATACAGAGAGCTGCCAGTTCTGCTTACTTCTAGGTTCCCGTAGGGACTAGGTCAGGGGTCCTCAAACTTTTTAAACAGGGGCCCGTTCACTGTCCCTCAGACCATTGGAGGGCCGGACTATAGTTTTAAAAAACACTATGAACAAATTCCTATGCACATTGCACATATCTTCTTTTGAAGTAAAAAAACAAAACGGGAACAAATACAATATTTGTATTTGCATGTGGCCCGCGGGCCGTAGTTTGAGGACCCCTGGACTAGATCAACATCACCGCCAACATATATTTATTGAATGCTCACTGTGTTCAAGTACTGAGCTAGGCGATGGGAATTTGGGGATCACTAATTCCGAACGAGGAGAAATGTGTTCTATTTCTTTGCGTTGATGAGGTACATTACCACACCTTTGCAGCAGCTGTGATTGGAGTTCTTTTAGAGATGATGAGCGAGCTAAGGCTCCGAGAGAGCTCAGAGAGCTTGTGTGACTTTTCCAAGTTCATGCTGCTCATAATGGCAGAGCATGGGCTTGTCTCCTCTCTGGACTCCCCGCCACAGCCTCCCCCTGTGCCCCAGAGGCTGCCCACCCATGTGTCCCCTGACTCCGTGTTAGTCATGGCTGGTGAAGGGCTTGTCAGAAAAGTTTCTTGGAGCATATCAGACCTGGGTTCCAATTCTGATTCTCTCAATTGCTATCTTTGAGCGAATCACTTAACATCTGCCAGTTTCTGGTTCATTGTTAAGTGTAAATAATTATCTTAACTTGCTATAAGCATTTATGGAGATACGAAGGCATGAGTTCTGGGATGAGATTGTTAATGACAGAGGTGAGGCAGCGGCAGAATGCACACATAATCTAAAATTATCATCTCGGGTCAGATCTCTCTCAATTTAAAAGGTGACAGATGTAGACAAAACTTCTTTGGAATTGTATTATCTAATTACATTCCTCTGTCATCCTTATTCAAGGCAACCTCTACTCTAAGCTGGTGAATATTTCTATGCATACTGTGTAACTTATTTACCCATATTTAAATTTGTATCAGTAATGCTGTGTACTTAGAGTTTCTGGCATATAGTAAGTCCCAATAATGTTAGTGTAAGAGTTTCTCTTTTTCTGCACCCTACTCAAATGTTAATATAGCCAATATGATGAATTTTAAACAGTATTTATCATTTTAATTTGCATATTCCTCATTACTAATGAGGTAATGCATTCCATAAGTTTATTAGGCACTCAATTTTCTTCTTGTTCTTTGATCATTTTCCATGTGTTTGTGTGTGTGTGTATGTGTGTGTGTGTTTCTTAATAGTTTTTGAGGTTCTTTGCTTATTCTAAATAAAAATCTGTAACTTACAAAAGTTATAAATACCTTCTTTTAATCTCTGATTTTTTTAAAATTTTTAAATGGTTCTTTTACCATACTAAAGCTATTACTTTTTATCATAGCTAAGTATATCAAGTTTTCTTTTGGATATTGTAGTTTTTCTACCTCGTTGGATAAGTTCTTTCCTTAAAACTGGTATTAAAAAGATATTCTGCCCTAGCTGGTTTGGCTCAGTGGATAGAGTGTCGGCCTGTGGACTCAAGGATTCTGGGTTTGATTCCCATAAAGGGCACATGCCCTGGTTGCAGGCTTAATCCCTGGTGGGGGATGTGCAGGAGGCAGCCAATCAATGATTCTCTCTCATCACTGATGTTTCTGGCTCTCTCTCCCTCTCCCTTTCTCTCTGAAATCAATATAAATATATGTTTTAAAAAGAAGATATTCCACCTTTATGTATTCTACAAATTTCAAGTTCCCCCTGATAAATGCCTTTAATACAACTGGTATTGTCTTTGTGATGTGAAATAGGTATACAAATTCATTCTTCCATGATGAAAGCAATTTTTTCACAGCAAGATTTATTGAATGATCTAGTCCCATTTCTGTCTGTATAATGCCACACCTGTTATATACCATATTTCCAAATGTGTGGGCTTATTATGTTTGACCCAGTGGTCAAATGATCAGTTCCTAGACCAGCAAGCCTTTTTAATGAAAGGTAGAGAAAACTTTGCCAATAGAATATAACTAACAAGAAGCTCTGTGGCCAACCACATGCACAGCAATAACTGTTTCTCCTTCGGGTTACATTTCAAGATCTTTAGCAAGCATGCTTCTATTATGCAGACATCATCATGGGGTGCTATCTACAAAACATGGCCCCCTGTCAACTCACTGCTGCCTTCTTGACTTGCTGACCATTGTAGTGGGTCTTAACTTCTGGGTTTGATTCCCATAAAGGGCACATGCCCTGGTTGCAGGCTTAATCCCTGGTGGGGGATGTGCAGGAGGCAGCCAATCAATGATTCTCTCTCATCACTGATGTTTCTGGCTCTCTCTCCCTCTCCCTTCCTCTCTGAAATCAATATAAATATATTTTTTAAAAAGAAGATATTCCACCTTTATTCTACAAATTTCAAGTTCCCCCTGATAAATGCCTTTAATACAACTGGTATTGCCTTTGTTTGTGATGTGAAATAGGTATACAAATTCATTCTTCCATGATGAAAGCAATTTTTTCACAGCAAGATTTATTGAATGATCTAGTCCCATTTCTGTCTGTATAATGCCACACCTGTTATATACCATATTTCCAAATGTGTGGGCTTATTATGTTTGACCCAGTGGTCAAATGATCAG
>NW_006293700.1:4333663-4334548 GCF_000327345.1 Myotis davidii
AGAAAACTTTGCTAATAGAATATAACTAACAAGAAGCTCTGTGGCCAACCACATGCACAGCACTAACTATTTCTCCTTCGAGTTACATCTCAAGATCTTTAGCAAGCATACTTCTATTATGCAGACATCATCATCATCATGGGGTGCTATCTACAGAAAATGGCCCCCTGTCAACTCACTGCTGCCTTCTTGACTTGCTGACCATTGTAGTGGGTCTTAACATCCTTTAAAAAGACCCACGAGCCCTGCTGAGTGTCCACATACTGAACGTGGTGTTCGTTTACAGATGTGATCCCTAGGCAAAAGATGAACTCGGAGTGACAGCATCATAGAAAACCTGCTGTCAGTGTTCCCCATTAAAACACATTCCACCACGTTTTGTCAGCCTTGGTGTTCCCACTGTGGGAGTAGGCACTGCTCTTCCTAATACCTCATCGTTTTGTAAGTGTCTTGACTAGGAGAAAAGGGTGCCTTCAAGTTCCCTTCTTTGGTCATGAGTACAATTGTTTCCTACGCTTTCCAAAATCCAAAAATTCTAAAATCTTATGAAGCGACTGCTTGAATCATTCTATGTATCAAGATTTGTCCTTGGGAGAATTGGTGGCTGTGTAGATGAACTTTTTTCTGGTTTGTGCTCCGAAGTTAGAAAGAATACAACTTTACTCTATGGAAGGAACTGAAATCCTTATTCATTTATGAAACTTTCACACACACACACACACACACACACAAGATTCAATAAAAACAAGTAAGATATATCTGAAAACATTCCTAGATAGAATACTGGAATTGGAATGAACCCATTGGCTCTCATTTTACAAACAGACAGTTGACCCATTAACTTCATCAAAAACCTTTCCCCGCTGGTGTTTTTTTCTCTCCCAG
>NW_006293700.1:4339555-4341406 GCF_000327345.1 Myotis davidii
TATGTTTTAAAAAGAAGATATTCCACCTTTATGTATTCTACAAATTTCAAGTTCCCCCTGATAAATGCCTTTAATACAACTGGTATTGTCTTTGTGATGTGAAATAGGTATACAAATTCATTCTTCCATGATGAAAGCAATTTTTTCACAGCAAGATTTATTGAATGATCTAGTCCCATTTCTGTCTGTATAATGCCACACCTGTTATATACCATATTTCCAAATGTGTGGGCTTATTATGTTTGACCCAGTGGTCAAATGATCAGTTCCTAGACCAGCAAGCCTTTTTAATGATAGGTAGAGAAAACTTTGCTAATAGAATATAACTAACAAGAAGCTCTGTGGCCAACCACATGCACAGCACTAACTATTTCTCCTTCGAGTTACATCTCAAGATCTTTAGCAAGCATACTTCTATTATGCAGACATCATCATCATCATGGGGTGCTATCTACAGAAAATGGCCCCCTGTCAACTCACTGCTGCCTTCTTGACTTGCTGACCATTGTAGTGGGTCTTAACATCCTTTAAAAAGACCCACGAGCCCTGCTGAGTGTCCACATACTGAACGTGGTGTTCGTTTACAGATGTGATCCCTAGGCAAAAGATGAACTCGGAGTGACAGCATCATAGAAAACCTGCTGTCAGTGTTCCCTATTAAAACACATTCCACCACGTTTTGTCAGCCTTGGTGTTCCCACTGTGGGAGTAGGCACTGCTCTTCCTAATACCCGAATACTGGAGTGAACCCATTGGCTCTCACTTTACAAACAGACAGTTGACCCATGAACTTCATCAAAAACCTTTCCCCGCTGGTGTTTTTCTCCCTCCCCGTATACTATGAGCACCTGTGGCAGGTGAAGTGTCTGGTGCTGATGGCAGTCAAAGGCCATCACTCTGTCGAGGCTTGCCCAGAACCTCATCTGATGCCGCCTCAAGGACCACTACTCAGGTTTCATCCCAGGTAATGGCATAATTTCACTAGAAGCTCAATCAGGTGGCAGGTGCCTTGACTAGAGTCCTAAGCATTCAACTTTTAGACAGAATACAAAGTTCCCTGGTTGGGTTTATTTGTAAACTATTCTCTGTAGAAAAGCAACACCTTGGCTATAGAAAATGAAACTGAGTATAGAGAATGTCCCTATGTGCTGATTCTTGCTTTCTGTAGGTGTTTTCATAGGGTTGATTACTAAAGGAAAGCAACCAAAGTCATGTAGACTCATGAATCATTAAGTCGTAATTATGGAGTATTCATGAAATGCCAAGAAAGAGCCACCTCTGTGTAAGATTAGATTCTCCCTTAGACAGCCCCCGTAGTAAAGCGACGCCAGGCTTATGCCACAAACTGAAGATCAGTAGCAAAGTGTATTTTACTAAATTAAATGTCTAAGAAAATAACTCCCCCAAAAAGTTTCTTAATCAAAGGCATGTTTAAGATCTAAACATGTTAATATTAAAAGTAAAATGAAATGTTACAAGGGTAAAAAAGAAATAGCAGATAGAACAGTAAGGGGGAAGATGCTGAAAGAAAGAGTACATTGTATAATTTGGAATCCTTTTCTCTTCATGTTTGCATTCCTTTAATTCTATTCCTACTCCTTGGTTTAACAAAGCAAGCCAAGGGCAGACTTTAAACAAAGTGTGAGGGGCCAAAAGTAGAACTGGAAATCTGGTGTGATAAGGGCAATTTGCCCTGGCCGGTTTGGCTCAGTGGATAGAGCGTCGGCCTGTGGACTGAAGGGTCCTGGGTTGATTTGGACCAAAGGCATATGCCCAGGTTGCAGGCTCGATCCCCAGTAGGGGGCATGCAGGAGGCAGCCAAGCAATGATTCTATGTCATCACTGTTTCTA
>NW_006293700.1:4344564-4348419 GCF_000327345.1 Myotis davidii
AGAGAGAGAGAAACATCAATGATGAGAGAGAATCATTGATCGGTTGGTTGCCTGCTGCACACCTCTCACTGGGGATCTAGCCCACAACCCAGGCATGTTCTCTGACAGGGAACCCAACCATGACCTCCTACTCATAGGTTAATGCTCAACCACTGAGCCACACCTGGTTTCATCCCAGGTAATGGCAAAATTTCACTAGAAGCTCAATCAGGTGGTAGGTGCCTTGACTAGAGTCCTAAGCATTCAACTTGTCATCACTGTTTCTATCTCTCTCTCCCTCTTCCTTCCATCCTGAAATCAATAAAAATATATGGGAAAAAAAAGATAAGGGCAATTTATTCAACATTTGGGAGCTTCATCTTGTTCATAGATGGTCTGTGAGCCGAATTGTTACTAACAGATAAGCTATAAATTTGAAACAGAAATTGAATCCGTCTTCTGGGATTTGCAGAAGTAATGGTTTTCCTTACATATTCTTTTCCAGATGTTCTTTTTAGAACTACAGGCGATCTTAATTTTCAGATATTCCAAATGTATAATTAAAGTTACAGTTTCGCCTCAAATTTAAAGTATTAAATCTTGAATAAACTTGGAGAGACTGCTGCCTTGGCAAAACTTGTCTTGAATTCCTCCGATTCCTCTTTCAGCCATCCTGTCTGCCATCTGGAGAGAGCCATTCTTCACATCTCAAAACATACACACCTACTTCTTCCTCCCTGGCACAGCCTGACCCTACTTTCAGAACACAAGTGCTCTTATATAATACTGTCCAGGGCAGAGAGCCTTTGTACTCATTTTCCCGTTTCCAATATCAAGAAATATGTCTCCCCTTGGATTTGAGCCTATACGCTTCCTGTTGTTCATGTCTTCAGTCAAGTGAATATACTTTTTTGCACCATCAGACCCTTCCAAACTCAAGAATCCTGCTCAGGATGGAACCCGTCTTTCAAGGCTGTTTTTCCATCATGTAGAAAACCATAGTATTTTAAAACATATAATATTATTATTTCTTAAAATAGATCATTATCCTGGGATTGGCTAGAACAACTTTACCTACCAATTGTTTTAAAGGAAAGAAATTCTTTAGAGATGTGATGCAATTATCCAAAAGAGGAGCAATCTCTAATTCTAGGTCATTGTGGAGTATCGTGATAGGATCTTTCATTCTATTATTCTAGTTGGTTAGAGCACGTACACACCATTGCTATTCATATTTATTTTGTTATGCTAGATCAATCAGCTTTTGGCCAAGGCTCACTGAAAAAAAAAAAAAAAAGTTTTCATGTGTTAAAAGTATTCAGCCATGAGTGAGTTTTAGAAAATTTGAAACAAAATGCTTGTCACATATGTTTTCTGTTCATCTGCTACTTTTTTAAAAAAACGTATTTTTATTGAAGAGAAAAGAGAGAGAGAGAGAGAGAGAGAGAGAGAAACAACGAAGAGAAAAGAGAGAGAAGAGAGAAGAGAGAAGAGAGAAGAGAGAAGAGAGAAGAGAGAAGAGAGAAGAGAGAAGAGAGAAGAGAGAAGAGAGAAGAGAGAAGAGAGAAGAGAGAAGAGAGAAACACCAATGATGAGAATCATTGATCGGCTGCCTCCCACATGCTCCCCACTGGGGATCAAGCCCGAAACTGGGGCATGTGCCCTTGAGTAGAATCGAACCTGGGACCCCTCAGTCCTCGGGCCAACGCTCTGTCCAGTGAGCCAAACCAGCCAGGGCCATCTGCTACTTCTTATCTCTTTTTCTCTACTTCCAATTTTCAAAATATTATTTACTTGTACATTTAAAAAAAAGAAAAAAGAAAAAGGAGCAGTGGGGTTTAAGCAGGAGTGATGGCAGGGAGAGGGGTGTCATGGTAGGCTCCTTAGCCTTGAGGAAAAGATGCATCATCAGATTCTGTGCCGGTCACTTAATCTTTCTGAACCTCAATAACATGTATTTCAAAGGGTTGTTATGTTGATACACTAAAGGTAAAAGTATTGCCTTGACCGGTTTGGCTCAGTGGATAGAGCGTTGGCCTGCGGACTGAAGGGTCCCAGGTTTGATTCCAGTCCAGGGCATGTACCTTGGTTGTGAGCACATCCCCCGTAGGGGGTGTGCAGGAGGCAGCTGATCGATGTTTCTCTCTCATTGATGTTTCTGACTCTCTATCCCTCTCCTTTCCTCTGTAAAAAAAAATCAAGAAAATATATTTTTTAAAAATAAAGGTAAAAGTATTTGTCTTTTGCTGTGACTGCTTTGTGCAGCACACATGAACTCTTCATTGTGTATTTAGGGATCAGACAGGTTGGCTCTGGTCTTGGCTGGCCTCAGTGGGACAAGGCTGGACTCCTGGGCTTTGATTGGTTCAGTCCGACCAAAGCTGAAGGAGCCACAGCCTCATGACAGAGGCAGAAGCTCCAAGAGGCAGGTGAAAATTTCCAAGCCTCCAAAAGGTTAAGATCCAAGGGATGGAAGAAAATTTCCAAGCCTACAAAGGCCTTAACTTCCACTCACAGCCTAATGAGAAAAGCAAGTCGCATGGCCAAGGCCAAAGTCAATAAGAGAGAAAGATTTATAGGCAAATAATTCAATCTAAGACCAGTTATAATATTCTTGGTTTTCAATGAATGCTTAAATAAAGAGAGAGAGCATGGCCAGTGTGGAGTGGTTGAGCATCGACCCATGAAACAGGAGGTCAGTTTGATTCCTGGTTAGGGCACATGCCCGGGTTGTGGGCTGGATTCCAAGAAGTGGGCGTGTAGGAAGCAGCTAATCAATGATTCCCTCTCATCATTGATGTTTCTATTCCTCGCTCCTCCCTTCCTCTCTTTGAAATCAATAAAACCTTTAAAAATAAATAAAAAATTGTAAAAGCCACTTCCTTTAAAATGTCACATTTTTATACCTACAACGTCAAATGATATACCTAAATTCTAGCAAGTCCATGCTAAATTTAATTTTGCTTGTTTTGAGTTTAGGTTGGTAGATATTTCTTTTATGTAAACGAGCTTATATTTTAAAGATCCTAATATCTGGACACCAGTGTAAATAGCCCTTCTACTTTAAGACCAAGGTCTTCTCAAGTCTGAAAACACATCTCACTCTTAACCTTGGCTTTTCCTCAATGTTTCAGGATCCATGGATTTTGTAGAGTATAGATAGGATACTTCTAGAGAAGGACTGTTAGGAGGATTTCTTGGAAGAATTAAGATTTGAGATCACCAGGCCCCACCCCAATCAGGGGCAGGACCGGCCCGCCAACAGCCCGCAGCCCCTCTCCTCCGCCCTCTGCTCCCCCCACCCCAGCCTGATCGGCCCCAATTGGGGTGGGCCAGCCAGACTCTGCCCATGCACAAATTCTTGCATGGCGCCTCTAGTTATTTATAAAGTCATTGTTTACTCAAAACATTATTTTATAGTTATTTCCTTTTGTTTTGGACCAAAGTGCTTCTAAAATCTCTTAATTCCTGGGCTTATTTTCAGGAGAATAGCTAGAGGTAAGATACAGCAAATGAAAAGCTGCACATTTTCTTCCAAATTTTCAGTGCTTTGCCCTATAACTTATCTAATTAAAATAAAATGTTCTTACTCTCTCCTGCTATTTAGGGAAATAATGTGTTAATATTCAAATATTGCATACACACACACATACACACACACACACAGTCACATATATATCCTATCTAATAAAAGAGAAACATGGTAATTAGCATACGACCGCTACCCTTCCCATTGGCTAATCAGGGAAATATGCAAATTAACTGCCAGCCAAGATGGCGGCCGGCAACCAGGCAGCTTGAAACTAACATGAGGCTTGCTTGCTTCAGTGACGGAGGAAACCAACGTTCCCCACCTGCCATGCTGGCCTCTGAGCG
>NW_006293700.1:4350705-4357780 GCF_000327345.1 Myotis davidii
GCGAGTATATAACAAACTCTGTATTTTGAGTGGAAATGTTAGGGGGTCGTCTTATACGCCCAGTCGTCTTATACGCCGGCAAATACGGTATATAATTTTTAATTTTTATATTTTATATATAAGTGTTTCATTGTGGAGGGTATGTATTTGTAGGAAACCACCAGGGATTTAACTGTTTCACTTTGGTTAAGCATAATTCTTTAAAATTGCTATTGAAGATGGGCTGCAGGATTTTTTGCCAACTATTTCTGCATGGGTTAGCTGAGGATAGGGTGAAGGTTTTCTTCCTCCCTATATGAGGAGGGAAAGCCTGTCTCTGACATTCACTCTGTTGATGAAAGAGTTAACACTTTTCCTTTTCTAGTGCTGGCCTGTCAGCAGCCCTTTCCCAAGGACCTGAAGGGCACGCTCCAACCTGGACACAGGTGCAGCTCTTCTGCGGATCAGAGAAAGTCATCATCCAAACATGAAGCTGCAGCCCCATTTCCATGTACTTCAGAGATATTTCTTTAATGTTGAAAACTTTTAGCATTACTTACTGCTGATGTAGGTACACTCTGACTTAAAGAAATTAAATTCCGTGTTCCAACTGGGATGTCTGTATCAAGGAACACGTCTTTTCAATGTTGCAGCTCGGCCCCTGCTGCGATTGTAAATGCTGATGAGCTAACACAACACACGTGCCGGACCTTCATCTAGGGCAGTGACCGCGAACCTTTTGAGCTCGGCGTGTCAGCATTTGGGAAAACCCTAACTTAACTCTGGTGCCGTGTCACATTTAGAAACTTTTTGATATTTGCAACCATAGTAAAACAAAGATTTATATTTTTGACATTTATTTTATATATTTAAATGCCATTTAACAAAGAAAACTCAACCCAAAAAATGAGTTCGCGTGTCACAGGTTCGCCATTATGCTCTAAAGTTTAGAGTCTACACCAGTGGTTCTCAACCTTGGCTGCACAAACTGACAGAAATATAAACCACTGGTAGGTAAAACATACATAGCAGGATATCACTCCAGTAAGAGCATCATTCTGAAATACAATTTTTAATAACTATTTATCTCCTCTCTTTTACTCTAGGAAACATCATTTTCCTGTGACTGTTTAGAAATGATACACTGAAAAGAAGGAGTGGCTTAGAAGTGGATTGCATCATTATTATTTTTTTAAAGTTCACATCCATGAATTCTGGCAGTAAATGGCTTGGGGCAGTGGTCCTCAAACTTTCCCAGGAAGAACCATTGCTGGCCGTGGGTCTGGAGATGCTGGGGAGAACAGGTATGCCGTGCCTGCCATTCATTTTTAAATTGATCTGAATGGCCAGGCTGCCTCAGAGATCATTTATGACAACAGTGTTTGTTTCAATATAAGATACTTCCCCTCAGAAACCAAACTAAACAAAAACAGTCTCCAGGTGCTCGTCATCGCTAGCATGATGGCTTTGTTTATTTTGTGGATTCTAGTGTTCCTGCCCACAGGTTTATACATCCAGGGACATGCATGTACTTTTCTGAGAAGTGCAGAATATTGCAAAATTCCGAATTTCCAAATTTTCCATCTAACATGCACGGTAAAGTACACGAGGTCACATAAACATGGTTTCTTTTCTCAAAGAGCTGTTAGCTTTGTTGGAGAGAGAAAACAAGTACATGAATAGCTATCATGCAAATAATAAACAGCGAATGAGATTTAGAAGAAAATGAAATGGAGAAAATGGCTGGCTGGACCAGGGAAAGTCTTTGTGGAGAATATAGAGTGTGGACACTCCGCAATGATTGAGTGGAAGAGACTTCAAGCAGTGAAAACAGTATCCAGAACAGCACAGAAGCTCATACAGAAAACGTTGCATTTTTCTCTCAAATGCAGAGAGGGCCACATTGGTAGCAGAAGATAACTTAAGCATAAATCATTGCACTTAGTGACTGCAGATCCCTCACACTTAAATGACAAAATAGGTCCGCAGCAAATTTTAAAATAAGGTTAAATTCATCAGTAAGCAGTAGAGAATCTGTGGGTCGAGGCATCAATACGGATCTTAGCATTTATTTTTTAAATAATCTCATCGAAACATCATAAGTCTAGGTTAAAGAACAAAGACATTTTCCATCTCTCAATTCTGAAATGTATAAATTCTCCTGAACAAATGTATAGAGTTTTATAGTGATGACTACAAGAATGGCAGGCCTTTAATAGAATTATTGTAATCTTTCTTTTTTTAAAAAAAAATATATTTTATTGATTTTTTACAGAGAGGAAGGGAGAGAGATAGAGAGTTAGAAACATCAATGAGAGAGAAACATCGACCAACTGCCTCCTGCACATCTCCCACTGGTGATGTGCCCGCAACCAAGGCACACACCCCCGACCGGAACCGAACCTGGGGCCCCTCAGTCCGCAGGCCAACGCTCCATCCACTGAGCCAAACCGGCTTCGGCTGTAATCTTTCTTTAAAAATTCATTTACTCCCTTGTCATAACATAACACAGAAATCCCTTCCAGATGGATGAGAGACTTAACTGCAGAATGTAAAAAATAAAGCAAGAAGATGACATGACTTTGAGATAGGCAAATAATTCTCCAACAGGTCGCACACATCATTAACCATAAAGGAAAAGACAGAATAATTGGACTTCATTAAAATTAGGACATTCTGTTCATCAGGAGACATGATTAAGAGAATGAAAAGGCAAAGAAGAGGAATAAGAAATTTATAATTTATATCTTAAAAAACACACTTTCCCCATGCTTGCAAAACACACCTACAAATAAATAAATATGTTTGTTAGAACCCAGAGTCCTGCTCCCAGCTAAAAATCAATTTTTTAAAAAGTGTAAATATAGGGTGGGGCAAAAGTATGTTTACAGTTGTTTGTATGAAAAATAACACAATAATTAATAAATAATACAAGAATAAGCTGTGTTTTGCGTACTCACGGCTGTAAACATGCTTTTGCCAACCCTGCATGTGTACAGAAACACATGTCTCAGGAATGTTCTCAGCAGCTTATTTTGAACAATCCTCAACTGGAAACAACTCAAATCATCAACAGCAGAGGGTAAACAAATCGTGGTATGTTCATCAAAGATGAAGAAGAAATCGCTGCTATAGATAACAGCGTGGGTGAATCTTGAACAAAAGACACAAGACACAACAGAAGGCAAGCGATGGGATTGTCCCCTGAATGATTCCATTTCTATCAAGATTTAAAAACAGGCGAAACTCATTTTAGAAAAGAAGCTGAAATAGTACTTACCTTTGGAGGGGCTGCGCCCGGCAGGGGAGACGGGAGGCTTCCCGGAATGGCTACCTTCTCTCGCGGGATCGGAGCGCTTTCCACACAGGTGTGTTAACTTTGCAAACTTTCACTGGCTGTACATTCGAGAGAAAGACTATGCGTGGCTTCATAGATGTGTGTATATATAGTTGACCCTTGAATAAAACGGGTTTGAACAGCAGTGGTCCACGTACACGTGGATTTTTTTCAATAAAACATTTTGTATCCAGGCCTTTTGCAGTGGGATCCAACCCACTGCAAATGGAAAAGAGCATTTTTACATCAGCGATGGCCTGTTCCCACCCATGGAGTCCCAGCCACGGCTTCCCACGTGTAGAGTCTCAACTGCAGATTGAAAACAGTATCTTCGCCACAGATTCCCACCGGCAGACGAAAAATAGTTTTGGAACCAAAGTTGGTTGAATCCTCAGATGCAAAGGGCAAACTGTAGCTAGGTTTTCTGGGAGTCAAAAGTTATACTAGATCGAGTAGGTGGGGGCGGGTGCTCCTAATCCCTGCATTGCTCGAGGGTTAACTGTACCTTCAGGTCCTTGGATAAAAATGGAACTGCTCTGTGCTCAGCAGACTTGAAAACTGTATCACCTGTGAGAGGCAAAACCACCATCCATTGCCAGAGATATTATACATTATTTTCTACCATGTGCATAGTGAGTTACTTCTATTCAAAAAATAAACTTTTAAGCAGAACAGTATTTGAATAAAGCCTGTTACATTTCTAAAATAGCAACTCTAAAGCCTCCACTTTGGTTTTTATAATAACTCTTTTATGTATTAACTCATCTTAACTCATGAAGTTATAAAGTGAGATAGCAACTATTATTACGTGCCCATAAGGAGGAAGGGCTCATAGAAGTAGCATAATCAAGGTTGCATGACTAGTGACATGTCAGGAAACTAATTTGGACATCTTAATTTAAATTTCCATACTTTAAAACACTACACTCTTCCCGCCTCCCCAAATTACACAAATTCCATTTTTATATCTGCTCATGGAGGATGTACTGACTAACTTAGCGGTCATAGAGCAACCTTGGCTTGAGATTGAGGTGTGGGATCCTGCAACCTGACATGGGTGAAGTGCCTAAAGATGAATCTACGCCCACTTTTGCAAGTACAGTACACGGATAGAAAACACACCTATGGATATATTTCATGATAGCTCCTAAGTACGCCCGTGAGCAGAAACTATTAGCTGCAGCCGCATGGAGGACATACGATGTTGCCAGAGGAAACTATCTTCTTTGTAGAAATAGATCAGAAAAGTTGAAGCTGCAGATAACAAGTCATTGTGGCTTAAACTATACATTGATGGTCTCTTACAACCAGAAAAATGGAGGTTAGGAGCTCACGATTGGTCAATGGCAGGAAGCCTCAGGCACCACCTGTCTCTCTGCTGGGCCAAGAAGGTTAAGTCTCTTTGTTTGCATGATAAAATCTGCATCTTTAAATTTCACAGGCTTACCCATCAGCACCTGAAGGGACATTTTCTCACTTTGCATCTCTTTTTCTCATGAAAGAAAACCCTTACCAACCCCCCTCCTCACCCTCAAGTTCATTTTTCCCTTCCTTTCAGAGGTCAGCGTTGCAGGGCATGTCCATGCTAAGTCAACCCCCGGTTGGAGGGATGAATTGTGAGGACTGGCTTTCACTGAGCAACATTCACCTTCTAAGGATGCTAGTTTCACAGCCTGTGCAAGGGGGAACACCCCCAGCTAATTGGGAGTTATGGGTTTGGCAGAAAGGGGTTAAAGGCTGGTTTGGGTTAGGCAACCAACCAGTGTCTGCCACAAGAAAGCAGTAATGCTAAAAACAACCAGGGCTTTACAAGTAACAGGCTCAGCCACAAACCAAAGTGCCACTTTTACACGAATTCTGTGTGGAGGTGTTTTCTTCGGTCTACATACAAAATGTGAACAGTGTCATCTTTGAGAATATTGTGTTTGATTACGCTTTAAAATGGTATTTCCAGATTGCATGTCTATATCAAATCAGGTATGTTCATGTTGACTACAGAGAATGTTTAAATCATTCCTGTGCATAAAAGTATGACCTGCAGTACTGTATTGGAAGCCAAGAGAAACAAGGAATAGAAGCTCTTTTTTTTTCTTGCCTGGAGAAAGTTTTGGCATTAAAACCTAAAACCAAATCTTAGTTTCTTTAATGTAAGCCTGTAGGTGTCTGATGTATAATGCATATCTATTATACACAAAGTTTATAATAGAAACATTTCCAGAGTCAATGCTTTTAATTTCATGTCTTTATCATCTTCGTTGCCTTCTTCCTAAACTGGATTCTATTTGAAAATGTGTCAAGTAATGTTATTACTTTTAACGGTCTTTGATGTTCTGTATGCTTTATAATACCCCATTAAAACTGCAGTATAGAACATGCTCTTCATCTGCTATAATAAATGACAGTTCTTTGATCACAAACTTCAGAATCGTCCATCACTTTTCAGGAGGGAAAGAAAGCCCGTTTTCTGAACCGTGTTATAACCATACTTTTAAATATAAGCATAAGGGTTATAAATAACTATTTGTAATAGTCTTTTTGTGCTTAAGCTGCTACGAAATTGCAAAATGACACCTCCTATGACAGTATGTTGCCCAAACCTTTCACTTCTGTGACCTTCTGGTCCCTGATGGCGCCCTTTTCTGGACCGGGTCTGAAGTTTTAGGTTTGATGAAGTGTAGCTGGATAGTGGAGACAGGCAGCAGCTTGCGATGATTTTTTCTTTTTTTAAATATGTTTTTATTGATTTTTTATAGAGAGGAAGGGAGAGGGATAGAGAGTTAGAAACATCGATGGGAGGCAAAAATCGATCAGCTGCCTCCAGCACACCTCCTTCTGGGGATGTGCCCTCAACCAAGGTACATGCCCTTGACCAGAATCGAACCTGAGACCTTTCAGTCCGCAGGCTGACGCTCTATCCACTGAGCCAAACCGGTTAGGGCTTGCGATGATTTTCGTAGTTACTATCAGAATGTTTTACTTTATCAGATCATAGGCCTTATTTTCTAGCATTTAGAGATAAAGAAAATTCAAATCATCACTCACTACAGGAGTGAAGCAAAAGCAAATTGTTTCTTAATTTAAAAATGCACCCATAGAAGCCACACTGCACTCAGTAGGGTGAGACTTTGTGAATTTAAGATGAATAATCTTCCTACTCCAGATTGCAGCATGAACAGCAGGGGAGCTCACTCGCTCATTTCACCATCAATTCACGGTTTGGGATTTGAATTCCTGTCCACGTAGCTCTGATAAACTAATTGACGGCACACTTTAGATCAACTCCATAAATGCCTACGTCATCATCAGAAGAAAAAAAGTGCTGTGGGCAACTTGGGAGGCGAATGCCATCTACTTTAAGGATGAAGAGGGCTCTCAACTGTCCGGCAATCCCGGCTCAGGGATCCACCTTCACGCTAGGAAACCCCTTCCCCATCTGGTCACCATCAAGGTTTAAAGGAGCCAAAAACAACTTCTGAATTCTAGACAATGGCTCTTGGAAACAGAGGCGACCCTTGGCAAGGAAAATACCTAAAAGGAACAGCCCCTCTCTCCTCATTTCCCCCTCCCGCCCCCTAGCTCCGCTCCTGCACCTCCCAGCGCAGACTGCTACCACCACTCCTCTCCCTCGGCCAGTCTCCCGGGCAGCTCCCTTTCTGCACGGCTTGTTAAAAGCCATTTCTGCCTCTCCTCTGGAAGGCACCGGGAGGTGGGGAGCCGCGAGGGGCGGGAGGAGGTCGGGCTCTCCCAGCACACACCTCC
>NW_006293700.1:4358854-4383506 GCF_000327345.1 Myotis davidii
GATGGAGACTGGCGCTGGTTCTTGTGAGAGAGTTCATTTCACCCCCTCCTTCCGGCGCGCGCTTTTCTTTCGGGTTGAGAGAGCCGTGCGCCCGGGGCGTGTGGCCAGGAAAGCTCTGATGTTGTTGCGGGTGAATTGTTGGTTCCATCGGGCGAGGGCCACAGGTTAGGCACACTTCCCAGGAAATCATGATTGAGGTTCTCGGCTAGCGTCTGGGTCGGAGGAGGCTTCCCCCAGGGGCCCGAATCATGCATTCGCATGCGTGCGCTGGGCCCTCTGGTTGTACCCAGGGACATACGTATGAATACCATTTTGTCTTTCTTTAAAATAGTCACCTCAGTTTCAGGATGTTGCGGACATTCTGAATGTGAACTGTAGGTAAGTCACTGGGATAAAAAATAAAGCCTTAGAACACAGAGAAGCATGGACCTCTACATGGATATAAAGCATTCTAGGTAGGCAGTGCCCTTTGCAGGCTGGCTGTGTAATTACAGCCATTTGGAGCCTTGTGATTCAGGAATTAGTTTTCGAACTTTGACTCTTTTGGGCTACTTTTGCTATTTCTTTTGGGCCTCCTTTATATTTTCTTAGAAAATGTCTGTTTTTGGGAAACAATACATTTCGTTGCGTTCAGTCCTTTGGAGGAAAAATGGGTGGGAATAGTTGTTTCAAAAGTGCATGTCCATTTGCTCCGGCATCATAGAGAGAGAAATCAAACGGGTGCACTCCCTTTGCGACCGTTGTTCTACTTTTATTACTAGGAAATTAATATCTGCCTAGATTTTCATGTTAATCGCACTGCATATCATTATAGCCAGAAGGCGTGGAAGAGCCTGTCTTGGAGATTTTCCCAGGGAAACCCTGAGATCATTCATTATGAAGTGTACCACGTGGGAGTGGCTCCGAGTGACCACAGTGCTGCTATTCATGGCTAAAGCAGTTCCAGCCATGGTCGTTCCTAATGCCACTTTATTGGAAAAACTTTTGGAAAAGTACATGGATGAGGATGGTGAGTGGTGGACGGCCAAGCAAAGAGGGAAAAGGGCCATCACAGACAATGACATGCAGAGCATCTTGGACCTTCATAATAAGTTACGAAGTCAGGTGTACCCAACGGCCTCTAACATGGAGTATATGGTAAGGAAATTTTTCTGATGGTATGTACAAAGAAATGTTTTTTTTTGTTACGCTTTCAACCTGCTTGGTTAAATGCCCTCATGCTACTATTTAATCTTTTACCATTTGTATGGCAAACAAACAAAAAAACCCATAAAAGATTTTCTTCGAGTGTATCTTCCTATGTGTATTCTTTTATTAGTGTTCATTTCATTCTAAGAGCTTTTAGAATTTCAGAGTAGAATTAAATACCACTAGATGTCAATGCTTCTACCAAGTGCTCTGAATTCTTCTCTTACCAAGAACATTCTGATTCTGAAAATGTGAACAGCTGGTGTATTTGCTTTTAAGTGACTTAGTAGAACAATTACTTTCTAATTCTTAACTAATGGAACATTCTTATGAGTGGTGGATTTGAAAAATCAGGGACCAGTAATTTGAAGAAGCTCTGTGGATTGCTGATTATACATTATGGGGCAGAAGTAAGTTTGCAGTTGTCCATGTGGAAAATAAAACAATAATTAATAAATAATAACACAAGAATAAACTCTGTGTTTTGCATACTTACAACTGTAAAATTACTTTTGCCCCACCCTGTATATATGTGTGTGTGTGTGTATATATATGTTTAAATTTCTTTCAAATGGGCCCTTATTTCTGACAAATATATAAGTGACATATTGTAAAGGCTACATTTCTGTGGTGGCTTTATGTTGAGTGCATGGTGATGGCATTTTTGTTCTTCTGGATTTATTTGTGAACTTTGAAGTGTGGAAATCAACCTGGGCAAAGGATTAAATAAAAATATGTGACCTATCCTAATAACCTTATATGTACCCTTACACTACAGTAGCAAGTTGGGGAACCACATTATTTTTTAAGACTACTAGCATGTAAGTCGTTAATAGCCTACTTTATATCCTAAAATTTTAGAAACATAATTTAAAAATCTATTATACTCTTTGCATGAATTAGGAATGCACCATCAAAGACTGATAATAAATAACCATTGGTGATAGCTAACTTATTTAATGACTATTGAGAAAACATTTCTCCTGGGATACATTGCAGGGTGCAGTTAATTTCAGTGCATTTTCCTTTTTCTTTTTTTCTGCATCTACATTCGTTTTGATGGGTAACTCCCACTGAACATGGGACTTCAAAGTTCAAAATATGGAATCATATTATTTTAGCTTTCACTGGGAGAATATTTTACCCTAAAGAAAGTAAGTAGCGCTCAATAGAACTCAGCGGCGATTAAGAATTGGGCCCCGGCAACCAGGCTGCCTGGGTTTAAATTCTGGCACTGATACCCTTTAGCTAGGTGGCTGTGGACAACTTGTTAATTAATTTCTCTCTCCTTCAGTTTCCTTATGTCTACCCAGCATGTGTACTCACTTCGGAAGGTTGTTGTGAGCGTTGAGTGAGCTAACCTATGTAAAGTTTAGCTCAGTACCAGGCACATTGCAAGGTCTCAAGAGGTGTTAATAAAACATATACCTAACTTGATGTCTCCACATCCTGTTTCAATAGGATATCTGAGGAAATTGTTAGCTCTTTACAAAATTCTTTGCAGGAAATGACATCAGTTATGTCTCACATTTCTGCTTTGTGTGCAAGCTGAAGTGTTTGTCCAAAGTAAATCAACTCCATGACTTCTTCAAACAGAAAGAGCCAAGTGTGGGGTCTTCCCAAGGTGGCCACCGTAGGCTTATTCCACGTGGAGAAGGGTTCTGTTGCTTCTTATTTAAAATAAGGAAGAAGTTGGGAGTTCAAACCCACAAAAACAATCTGAGACTATTGGTGTGCGTTCCCAGTAATATGGAAATAATGAAAGAACAGTTCTGTGCTTCGTCCTGATGTCTGACTTCCAAAGAAAATAACTGTCTATTGTATGATGTCTGGTTTGGGCTGTTTATCCGGCTTGCTTGTAGGTTTCACTGGTTTCATTCCATCCTTGAAATGTAGATTCAGAAACCAGCCAGGGAGCTGTGACTTGGCGGAGAACTGGGCTGCTGAGGAGTTCAGTGCCCAACTGTAATACTGGCCCACATTTTCTGGAATACACATTTAAGGGGAGGTTAAAAGAACAATATTATTTTATTTGAAATACTGTTCATGTATGTATTACATACTAAGTCCAGATGTTTATCAACCTTGTGAAAACAATTTATTCGAAAAGGTTTTTTAAAGTGAATTTATTCTAAGAAAAAAACAACTAAGTGCTAGCTGAAGAGCTGTTACCTATAAAATCTGCAATTCTCTAGGGTACATGCCACCCCTTTTACTCTATAAGTCACATGACATTAACAGTTTGAATAACCAGTTACTTTATTTACATTTGGTGCTTATTTTGGTCTATTCTTTGTCCTTGAACCTATGTCAGCCAAGCCACATTCACACTTATTAACATACATCCCTACCCCTGCCACATTCACACTTATTAACATATATCCCTACCCCTACTCTTATGCTCATTTAATTATTGGGGTTCAAAGTTGACTCCAGGAAACCACATCTTCATTTGAAGAGCTTACAAGCTGATTGAGAAGAATAGACACAGTGGAAAAATTTCAAGTGAGCAGAGCGAACCACATTCTCTGTATGTGTATGAATGATGCCAAGGGGGCACAGACTAATGGAATATTCCCAATGGGAGGGTTAATGAGTGGGGAAGATGCCCGGGACCACCACGCACTGTGGCAAAGGGTGGAGGGCATATCTCAGGTGGAGGCAGAGGATGAGGAACGGTGGGTGGCAGGCTGGTTGTCAAGAACTGAAGCAGTTAGACTGATGAAAGCACAGACCCGTGGCAGAATCAGGAAAGGGAGAGTGAATTATTGATTATGGAAACCAGTGACCCTAAGGAGTGAGATTACCCACATTTAATTTAGGGTGAAATGAGGAACTGGAGCTTTTAGGTCATCAAATGAAGTTGTTGCTGAAGAGACAATGGATTTTAGGGGGAAGAATACTGTCTTTGGACCTAGATAAGAGCAGGTTCACCTTTCGTCTGTGCTGCTTACTGGTATGTGTACCCCGACAATCAGCAACCATTCTGGGCTTGGCTTTCCTCACTGGTAACGTTGCTATAAGGATATAAACCCCGCAGGCCGTGGTGAGGTAACACATTTGAACTGTTGAGCATATTCTCTTTCTTCAAACTTGTCCTCTCCATGGGTTTTAAGACCATCTCTTGGTTCTTTTATTTTTCTGTGTGTTTTTTTTTCCATCACATGTTCTTGTTTTCTGCTCATCTCTTAAACCTTTGTTCCCCAGGTCTTCTCTCTAGGCCTGCTCCCTTCCTTCCAGACCTTATCTACTCCTTCAACTGTAAATCTCATCCATATGTTGATGGCTCCATAGTCTAGATCTCCATCCAGCCATCTTTTCATAGTTTCTATTGCCTGGGTCATCGCTGCGTAATATTACCTGACAGTTACTTCAAGCTAAGGTGTCCAAAAAGAAAATGAGCTGTCTTACCTTTTACTCCACCACTGCCTGTCCTCCCACTCCGCTCCCTGGATTCTCTCTCAGACACCTGCTCAGTCCTCTCTAAGCAAACAATAACAACGACACCCAGAAAATCGGGCACATCCTCAACTCCTGCCTGCCCTCCACCCACTTCCACTCGACATACACGCACACGCATAAATGCACAATTCCGTGCCAATTCTGTAGATTCTGTCTCAGAAATGTCTTTTGAATCCATCTCTTGTGTTTCATCCTAACCTTTGCTCACCCCAAGATTGGCCACCATGGCTCCCAGCCAGCAGACTATACCAGTCCGTTCCTACTTTCTTTCTCCTTTAGTCCCCCTTCCTCCCTGTTACTAAATCTCTGTTTTCCCTTAAGCAGATCTGGGGTGGTTACTCAGCTGCACACAACTTGCCTTAGGTCTCTGCTGTTCGCAGTTCAAGCCCAGGTTGATTAGCTTAGAAAAGGAAGCCTGGTCAATCCAGTGTGCCGCTCACCCTTAACTCCCTTGTGTGTATTTGAATCTGTGTTCACACTGAACTACTCATTGTTCTTAAAGGGGGTAGTGCTCTGTGCCTCCTTGCCTAGTTTCCTCTGCCCAGGTGTCTACACTTCCTGTCTGCTCCCCAACTCTTCCTCAAGACCAAGTACAAGCATCTTTCTATAAGATTTTCTCTGGTGCACACATTCCCTGCCCCACTCCTTCTGCGCGCCTAAAAGATGTTATTCAAGCCTACTTAGTATTAACATTTTGTTGCAACTAAATATTTACATGTCTGTTTTCCTTTCCAAGACTTGGAATTCCTAGAAAGGTGTAAGGATTGTGCCTTATTTCTCTTTATAATCCTGGGCCTGATGCATAGAAGAAGTAGTCAGGAAATATTTGTTGATTAAATATTGTTGAATGCTCAATAAATAAGTGTTGAGTGAAGGAGTGGGTGGAACAATGAAATTATATATGAGATACATATGGGGGGTAGGTAAGAGGGATTGAAATAAGAAAAGGTGTGTAAGGTAGGAGATCACCAACACTGGAGATACTGACCTGGAATTTGGAAACACTAGAGAGGAAGTTGAATAAATGCTTCAAATAATTCGGGATTTTTCCTACTTTTAAAAATAATCACACTGTACTATAAATTGTCCAGTAATGAAGAGCCACTGAGATTATAGTAAAAATATTCAAAAGTTGTGGAATTTAAATAATATAATGAATTAATGGGTACCTCTTGCTACAAATTTTTAACGTAGACGGCTACATTTTTAACATAGTTGATTAAAATCAACTAAATAGTTCACTGTGTTACAAAATGTACCAAAGTCTAGAACAGGGGTGGGAAAACTTTTTGACCCGAGAGCCACAATGGGTTCTTAAACTGGACCGGAGGGCCGGAACCAAAGCATGGATGGCGTGTTTGTGTGAACTAATATAAATTCAAAGTAAACATCATTACATAAAAGGGTACGGTCTTTTTTTTCCAATAGTTTTATTCATTTCAAACGGGCCGGATCCAGCCCGCGGCTGGTCTAGAATGTGCTTTAGCAACCAGGACACTTTACCTAAAAAACAGACCCAGGGGCCAGTTCTATGAGCCATTTTTCACTGTTATAACTATTTCCAGGCATTTTAGAGAGCATCGGTAGGCTGTGCGGGGAGGGTGGATGGCTGTGTCTGCCTGCTCTTCCCTGACCTGTGGGCGAGACTTGGAACACACATTTCCAAAGATAGAACACAATACAGCTGGGTACCCCTCCTTGCGCCAGGCAGCGGAGGAGGCTCTGAGCCAACCAGCCAGTGGCCCATGGGGCATGCTGATGGCTTGGTTCCTGTTTGCCACCGACATTCTCCCTAAGGCCATGCTCAAACTGGAATTCAAGTCTCTTCTGGGCTTCAGTCCAGCTGATAATTCCAGAAACTGGATGTGGGACAGCCTCATTTGCTGAACAGAATGATGCTAGTCTGAGTTTTTCCCTTTCTGACTGTCCATAGCCTGAACTCCAGCCTGAAAAAGTGTTCTTAGCCTGTGAGTTTCTCTGTTTACTCTTGTGGAATTCCTGTCTGCTGACCGCATTTGCCACTAGAGACGGATATTCAGAATAAATGCAGATGATAGAGTGATGGCCTCAGGAGTCATTTAGGTAAAGCTCAGTGTTTACACATTTCTTGCTAAAAGTGACAGGAATTCACTGCAATTAAGGTTTTATTGCAACGATTTCTAAAAAAAAATAGTTTTCTCCCTGTACACTGGCACTTGCCTGGTAATTTTCAAAACTTCAGTCATTTCAGAAATATCTGTACCTATTGTTATATGATATAATTTACATGCCTTGAAAAGTACTTGGAATACCTTTCTGATTTCAAAGAATATTATCATTATTTAAAGTTATTAAGGCTTAAAATTCTCTGTTTGCAATAGGTTATCTAATTTTGCTAAGGTAATTTTATTTTAATAATAGTAATCTATCAAACAGGAAGACAGGCTATTGCAATAACCCATCTAATAATAGTGTTTAGATACAATAAAGTTATGTGTTAAGTTTCTTGGTCTACAGAATTAAAAGTTCACAAAACCTTAATTTGAATAGATAGTTGTTGTTTTTAATTTTTTAAAGACACTAACACTTTCAAATTAATGTAAATTAATTTTCAGATTTTTTTTTTGAATGTTGCACTGTAGATGGCAATACCTATGGGAAGAAAATGACATTACAGTCCATTCTATTGAATTTAGTATTTATTTACCCTGGAGTTCTGGGAGATTAAAGATTCCTCCTTAAATGTAAGCAGCAAATCTAGGGTCTTGGCAAGCAAGGCAGGAGGGAAGTAGTTTAACAGAAGAGTCCAACACCCAGAGCCAGAAAAATGCCACAAAATGTTGAAATTGTTACTGCTACTTACTCCTTTCAGGTATTAGGAATTTGCCATATGCCAGGCACTGTCTAGAGCCCAGTAATACACAACAAAATGCCCTTCCTTGCCTGGAATAGGAGTGAAAAACCTTGAATCTGCACACTCCGCAAGGGGCCCATGGGCTGGCAGGGTGTGAGGGTTTGAAGAGATGTAGGATCTAAGTGAGGAGGGCAGAACAGGCCTGGGTAAAGGCTCACTTTCAGTCTGGGTGATGAGAAGACATTTCAGCTCTTTGAACAGACTGATAGCATGATCTCACCTACTCAGAATCACTCTGGCTTCATTGAAAATTGACGTGTGGTGGTGGGAGGTGGGGTAAGGGTGTGGACAGGGAGACAGGCTATTGCAATAATCCATCTAACGGCTGATGGTGGCTAGGGGTGGAGTGGCTAGGAGTGGGTGGTGAGAAGTGGCCAGAGTGTAAGTACATCCTAAAACCCCTTTGTCATCACCACATCAATCTCAGAAAATTCAAGGAGACATTGGCAAGACTAATGAAATGGACTTGGTCAGGTGCAGGTTTAATCCACCCAAACCCTAGCTGCAGTTTTTAAAAACCGGCGGGAGTTTCCATTCTGGTTTATTGGGGGAATACTCCGGATCTTTCCGCTTATAGTGACTTGGAGAATAGAGAGATTCCAGAAATCACCTGGTCACTTGATACCCATTTTGCCAGCCCAATTTTCAGAGAGGAAAGGAGTTGGAACCCACCTCTGCCTCCTCAAGTGCCCACTATTTTCTCAGGTGATCCGCCCTCCCCTTCCAAAAGCCAGCCTACTCTCACTCCCTCCATAAGCAACAGAAGAGGAGAACATTTAGCATGAAAAGCAGAGTAGGACGGTGGGCCGATTCCTGCTCAGTAATTACGTATTCCACTTACAGTAGGCTAGGTCAGCTGTGATGTTCAGTAGGTTAGTTGTATTAAATGCATTTCCAACAACGATACTTTAAAGTTACAGTGGGTTTATAAGGACGTAAGTGACCCCATCCTAAATCGAGGAGCATCTGTACTCAGGATAAGTGGGGAGGAAAGAAGGGGATGGGTAATACAGACCTAAATTCACCTCCCACCCTCTGATTTCCTGTCTGTGTCTTCCATTGGCCAAATCCAACTGGCATCTGGGGCTAAGAGCCTGAAATAACTCAGTATGTAGAGTTGAGCCTTTGGGGACAGAGAGAAGGCACTTAGGAGCTCAGAAAGGCTGTCTAGGAACAAATGAAGAATACTTAACACTGTATCCTTTCTCAGATTTTCAAGTAAGGACTTTTGAAAACCATATATTTTTTTAGGTTTATTTATTTTTTATTATTATTAGTTAAGGTATTACAAATGTGTCCTCATCCCCCCCATTAACCCCCAACCTCCCCCCGCCACACACACACTCATGCTCCCATCCCCCTGTTGTCCATGAAAACCATATTTTTTAAAAACTATCACCTTAGTCATGTTTAACTGTTGAAGAACACGGATTGAGAATGCTATGGGTATCAAACTAGCTTTGAGCTTCCTAGCAGCTGGGGGAAACAGGAAAACGCGGGGCTCATGCAGCTCCCAACGACTGTTTGGAAGCATAACAATTTATCATTCTTGAGGCAAGAATGATTAGTGAAGACCTAACACAGCTTCTCAATATAGGCGCAATGAGCAACTTAATATAGCCGTTTTACTCAAAATCTGTAAACATATACATGTTCATGTTTGTTAGTTTTAATATTAGCCTTTGGTTTAAATTGCGGTTATAGTGTTAAATGGTAGGTTTCCATTTCTATGTGTCCATAAACTGTTTCTTGTATTAACTTCTCCAAGAAGTTTTTCATTTGCTAACCCATCTCTTTTTTATTTTTGAAAATAAGGAAAGCATCCTTGAGTACATTAAATAAAAGCAATTAATACTTTTTTTTTTACTTTCAACACCCAGGTTACTATTATTTTGATATTCAAATATAAACTAATGCATAAGTGATTTATTATGAGAGTTTGTCTTTCCTTTCATATATTTTTCTGGGCTTGACTTTCAGATCAGTCTTGAATCTATCTAAAATGAATGGGCTATCAGTAAACTAAAATACAGGCGTCCTTTTTATAAATTGAGTCCATGTGTAAAGAACTGATAGAGCAGCGGTTCTCAACTTGTGGGTTGTGACCCCTTGGGGGTCCAACAACCCTTTCACAGGGGTCGCCTAAGACCATCCTGCATATCAGATATTTACATTGCGATTCGTAACAGTAGTAACATTACAGTTATGAAGTAGCAACGAAAATAATTTTATGGTTGGGTCACAACATGAGGAGCTGTATTTAAAGGGCCAGAAGGTTGAGAACCACTGTGATAGATGGGACTTTCTCACTTGCTAAAGAATTTCTTTAAACAAGCATCCAGAACATCATCTTGAGAATTACTAACTACTCCTATCTTAAATGACAAGAAACAAAATGAAGACATCATAGCCCTGAAGTCAACACAAAGATATGGCATTTACAGAAATAACCCAAGTTCAGCTATTGAAGGGTTTCTGTACACTGGGAATTAAGACCCAACACATTAGATACAGATCTGTCTAATAATCCGTAAATTATGTGATTAAGAAGGCTTGGAATGGGGTGAGATAAATGGGGTCTTGTCCTTGGAATGAATTCCAAGAGGAGAGAGAATGTGAATAGGACTTTGGTGAAAGGATAAAGTGTAAGTAACTAAAGAGGTAAGCAGGGAAAAGAAAGAATAGTTCCGTTAGGGGAAAATCTCTGATGAGCTCAGTGCCAAGATATACGAATGGACAGGAGCTAGAACCTCCTCACCGTGCAGTTATGCAGTGTTGGGTCCTGATACCTGGTCTTAGAAATGTCGTAGCTTGGATTTATCTCCTGGTCTACCAAATCAGAATCTCATTTTAAAGAGATCCCCCGGTGTTTCATAAGCCCTTTAAAGGTCCAGAGACGCAGCTGTGGCGCAGTCCATGTTGGAGTGGGCGGGCATAAGTGCCTAGGTAAGCTATGGCCAGTCTCCCGGGGGCCTTGGCAGTGAGAGATGGGATGACCTAGCAGACGTTCTGTAGCAATGTAAGGATTGTGTGACATGAATGGCTCTGCTGCCTCACAAGGACAGTCTCCCCTGCATCATGCATGCAGTCTCTCTGGTTAATCCTATATAATAAAAGGCTAATATGCAAATTGTTCCCTTGGGAGTTCGACCACCCGCTATGACATGTGATGACCACCAGGGGGGCGACATGGAACAAAGGAAGGCTTCGGCTGGCAGCCGGAAGGCCCTGATCTCTGGCCAGGCCTGGGGACCCTACCCATGCATGAATGGAAGGCCTTGATCTCTGGCCAGGCCTGGGGACTCTACCCATGCATGAATTTTCGTGCACTGGGCCTCTAGTATTGAACTAATGGGTTTAACTGAAATTATCTTGTGAGTTTACCCACCTATTAAATTTCCATTTCAAGAAGTATTTTAATTTTAATACAGTGAAGAGGCAATTCCCTCAATTTTTAGAGCGCTATATTTTTAAGGCTTTCAGGCCTTGCTTTAAAGTGGATTTTAAGTAAAACACCACCACATCTGTCTCCTGTCTCTAACTTCCAGGAGACCCCAATAAGTGCATTGCCCCGGGTCATGCGATTTTCTCAGTACCTGGCAAGGCCTGTCTGCCCAGTAACACAGGTGTTTCCTTTGAAATCTGAGCCTTGTGCATTTTCCCTGTAACTACAAAGTCTTTTCAAAACAGGTGAAGCAGTATAGTTAAATACCTGAGGTCCTTTCGGAGTTGTCAGGAATGTATTGCTGTTTCCAATAGTGCTTTTTATACCAGATGACTTTGTCACAAAAAACATCATCCACTCTTTCAGCACGGGTGGACTTATTTATTTATTTCACTGATGTCAGTTTCTTTACAGTTCTCATACCACCACCGACAGGAAGAGAAAAGAGGGTGGCTTTAAAGATTTCATAATGAGGCATTCTTTTTGGAATTTAAATCTGAAATCTTGTGAACTGTCCAATGTGTTGCTTCCATAAAATAATGAATTCGTTCTTGAAGGTCAAGTTATCGCTGCTGAGAAGATCACTTTGACACTTTTTCCATTCGATTCTTGAATTGCACTTTCTGATTTAAATAGAAAAACACAACAGTGATTCGGGAGGGATTTCATTTTGACGTAGAATGGGTAATTTGCAAATCTGTTTTTTCCAGGAGGGGTAGCCCAGCAAGAATTACCCTTTAAAGGTGGTATTTAGGAAGAGATAACTTATATGTCTGATTTTCTTCAACTACTTCTGTTCATGAGCTGGCTGAAAAAATACTGCTGTTCCTTTTAGCTGTGGGGGGAAATTACATGTAGAAAACTGCTTTATCTCAAAGATTTTTCCATTGGGTTTTTAGGACTAAGCTGAAGAGAGACCTGGTGTTAACTTTTTATTGAGAATATTTACTAAGAATGATTTAAGAGAGAAACAGAAAGGGAGGGAGAGATAGAAACATCAATGATCAGAAGCATCCGTCGGCTGCCTCCTGCACACCCCCCACTGGGGACTGAGCCTACAACCCGGGCATGAGCCCCGACCGGGAATCAAACCATGACCTCCTGCTTCATAGGTCGACGCTCAACCACTGAGCCACACTGGCCGGGCTCAACTGGCATTCTTAAAGAGACTAACTTGTGGTTTAGCATACAGATCTCCAAGCCTACTGCTTCCTCCACTATTGCTGTGGTTCTTGCTTGTAAATTGAATGCCTAAAATGCCCCTTCTGAAGCTCAGGGACCATCCTGGAAGAGGTGGGCATGTGAGAGAGTAAGAGTCAGATAAGAGGGGGGATTGTAACCCTGCAGAAACTTCACTTCTTCAACATGAACTTTTCTCCTTTCTTTCCTTTTGATTCACACTGGCCTCATCCAGCGCCCTGAATCACCTGACTCCTTCTCTCCTTCACATCCACTCTCTTAATCGTCAAGCCCTCAGGACAATGAGGTTCTGGTCAGAATCAGTTGATCTTAGGAACAAAACCTGTGTTCTATTGACCACAGACACAGAGTTTCAATCAAAGTAGAGATAACACCCGGCCAGTGTTGCTCAGTGGTCAAGCATCGACCCATGAACCAGGAGGTCATGGTTCAACTCCTGGTCAGGGCACATGCCCAGGCTGCAAGCCCAATCCCCTTTACTGAGAATATTTTCTTGTTTTATTCAATCAGTTAACTATTTATCAGCTTTGGGTGATATTAAAGCTTTGTCATAGAGAGAATAGTCAGAAATAATTGAGCTCTGCTGTATACACCTAATTGGAAGATCTGGGATGTTCTTGGTTTTATATTCCTGAAAACCACAACACAGCTTTTGCTTCTTAGTTAAGAAATGCCCTTAATTATGAATAAAAAGATTATTTTACACTTTCTGGTGTTTTACAAGCACTACAGGTATTCCGTAAGAGACTGTAAGTCCAAAATAATAGAGTTTTGAAGCTAAAAAAAAATTGAAGAGATTTTTTTTTTCAGCTTCCTAATGTTACAGATAAGTAAACAAACCAATTTTGACATATTCAAAGGTAAATTTGAAAATACACAATTTCAGTAGTAAGGAAAATTTTGCCAGGGTCTAACATGTATTTAAATTACCCATAACTTCAGTACTTTGGACAAGTGCAAGCATACTTTTAGCTCCATTAATGTAAGAAAAGGAGAGGAAAATTTATCACTAATGGCCTCACCTGCAAATGTCAGAAGACATGACCACAGGGAAGGGGCATTCTTAATACCATTGGAAGCTGGAGTGCTATTATTTCCAACAGCTCAGAACTAAAGTAGGCTTGGAGATAGGAGGGGGCAAAAGAAGGATGCTCATGGAATTCATTTTTCAATTGTTTTCAAATGCTTTTAAATCGTTTTTAAAAATAATTTTGTAATGCTACTTACGGTTGTCAATAGTAGGATGGTAAGACCATAGCTTCCAGCTTAGATCTGGACTTGCAGTGGAATTGCCTTTTCAACACCACCATGGTTTCATGTTATTAGTTTGCCAGAGGGCAGTGTGTATTTTAAAAATCCATATGAAATATTAAGTTGTATCATGAACTGGTATTATTGTCATTAATTAGGCTATGTAATGGTATTATAGCCAAAGAGCAATTATTATTATTAATTTACATTTATTGTTGGAAGTATTACAGATGTCTCCCTTTTTCCCACATTGACCCTCTCCACCCTGCTCTTGCCCCCCACTACCTTCACCGCACTATTGTCTGTGTCCATGGGTTATTTTTTGCATTTCTCTTGGAAATCCATGCTTTTATGTCTCTGGATCTATTTTGTTCATCAGTTTATTTTGTTCATTAGATTTCACATAAGAAAATGCTCATCGTTAGACAAATTCTTAGTGACTAACGTTGGCCTTCAACTCTTATTTAATGTACTATAATAACAGTTTTTAAGCTATAAAGATTGAACAATTCCCAGGACATGCATTTTCAAATTATGTGAATTTAGAAAAAGCTCTAAATTAACTGTGGTCAAGGAGGTGCTTTTGACAACATAATCATTTTTAAGAGAGAAAACTATTTCCATGTCAAAGAGAAGGAAAAATTAATATGACTAAGGACTGTGTTTGCCTGTGTACAGTACTGATTTTGCCCAAGGTACTGGCAACTGCCAATATTAACTCTATTTCAAACTACATTGTTGAGTGATTTCCAACCTTCTTTGAATGTCTTTTATTAAAGCAGGATAAGCAGGTATTCCAGTAGGAATCAGAATTGTATATGCTCATTTATACTTTCCAAAGTATTGCAGCCAAAGGAATTGTCTGTACATGTCAGATAGCTACATAACTTCCAATTTCTACAAGTAAAACATTTTAGCACTAAAATTACTATATATTTCTAGATTTACTTTTGAAAGTCCTTTGGTAATATTTAAGATCTCTCTCTCTCTCTCTCTCTCTCTCTCTCTCTCTCTCTCTCACACACTGTAGAGCCTCCAGGTTGAAGTAGCTTAAAAATAACATTGGAGCCAAAGAATGTCAATTGCTTTCTGTTCCTTTTAGTAATAAAACTTCATTCGATGCTTTACTGGGTTCTAAGAAGAAACAGCCTAGATGTAGGTGGAAAATACAGTGTTTTTCATGTCTATATACCTCAAGTACCCATCTTATAAAGAAATGGTAATTTTAAGTGCGGTTTGGCTTTAAATTAGTGCTGGGTGAATAGTTCAGAGAGGAAAAAAGCCCTTCAGGCCATCTTGATTTAATTTACAACCTGAATTTAAATAGAAATGTATAGAGACTAACCTGCATTTAAATGGGATTGGTATGAATTACTGGTGGTCTTAAAACCTGACATATAATGTTGTGGCATAAAAATATACATTCCATGTTGTTATGGTAATATTTCTTCTAGGACAGCTATATTTTTAGTATGTATTTTTTTTTAAAGAATCTTCTTGATTTGTGTTATTGAACTTAACCTAAATACCTATGCTTGAATAGATTTTTAAATAATCACTTTAAAAATTGTCACTAATTAATATTTATTAAATACTAGAGGCCCAGTGTATGAAATTCATGGGCGGGTGGCAGGCTGATTGGGGCCTGCCGGCCAGGGGGAGGGACAGGGCACAAGAGGTTGGCCGCTGGCCTTACTAAGGAGGAAGCCAGCCCTTGGTCCCCCTGGGAAAGGGGCCACATCCACCACCCAACCCCGGTTCCCTGTCCCAGCCCAGGGGCTGGCCCTGATCAGGCTATTAGGGCCTACCAGCCAGTGGGAGGGACTGGGGAGATTGGCCAGTTGGGGGAGGTTGGCTGTGGGAGTGCACTGACCACCAGGGTGCAGCTCCTGTATTGAGCGTCTGCCCCCTAGGGGTCAGTGAGTATCATAGCGACCAGTCATTCCGGTCATTCTGGTTGTTCTGGTCACTTAGGCTTTTATATATATAGATTGATATGTAGGGGAGGAGAGGGCTCACAGGGGACAATCCCAACACTGGGGGATAAAGTCAGAATTGGAAAAATGTGAAATCAACAATAAACCATCTCCAAAAAGAAAGGACCCTAAGAGAGGTTTTGTAGATGTATTGCTGAGTAGCTTCCCTAGCATCTACCAAAGACTCTTTACCTATGCTTGAATAGATTTTTAAATAATCACTTTAAAAATTGTCACTAATTAATATTTATGAAATACTAGAGGCCCAGTGTGTGAAATTCATGCACGGGTGGGGTCCCTAGCCCTGGCTGGCGATCAGGGCCGATCGGGGCCAGGCCGATCAGGACCGGGCTGGAGAGGAGGCGACAGTCTCTGGGCTGGGCACAGAAGGAACGGACACCGGATGCCGATGCCGCCATCGTCAGTGTTCTGCCACCATGCCGTTCCCCGCCTCCCTCCCCTTAGGGGTCAGTGAGTATCATAGCGACCAGTCATTCCGGTCATTCTGGTTGTTCTGGTCACTTAGGCTTTTATATATATAGATTGATAGTACATTTTAATTGCAGGCTCCTCTGTCTTAGTTCTTATATTAAAGTAATGTATGTCCCTAGTTTGGTCTTACAGTTCGCTTGATATATGTATTTCCCTTCTTATTTTTAGTGGATTAGGTAGAAAATTTGTCATGCCATAAAAACAGCTTACCCATATCATATAATCAATTGAATTTTAGTCCTCGAAGAGACTTGAGTTATCTTCTATTTCAACTGACACATTTTATAAGTAAGGAAACTTAGCCTAAAGGATTTGAATGACATGTTTCAAATTTTATTTCAATTCCTAGACAGCAGATATAAACACAAATTTTTCAAATAGAACATTTTGTTTTGTGAATTTGGGGCTGGTTGTATGTATATCCCCTCTAAACGGGATCCATCTGTAACTTCATAGGAAAAACTGACATCGAAGGTTGTAGCATTATGTGCAGAAAAGAGTCACATGACCTTGGATAAGGGTCTTAAGGTCGCTTCCAGGGGCTCAGCTGTGTGATTCTCACTGGTCTCTCACGTGTTTGCAGTGACCTGGACAAGCACACTGACAGGTCTCCTGCGGGGGCTGGAAAAACCCCAGCAAGGAGCTCCTCCACATTTCTCTGTCTCTGTGTGGTCTCTCCACATGATCTTTCCAGCTACTTGTGCAGGGCTGCTGGGCTCACGCCTGCCAAGATGTGTCTGAAAAGAGAAAGAAGCAGGTAGAGCCTGAGAAGTCTCACAGTGTCATTCTGTCCATGAGAAGGGAATCGCTCTCCAGCTCAAATTGAAAGGAAGGGGAGAGGACTCAACTCCACATCTTGGGCTTTATAATCACTACAGTGGTTTCAGGCGTTTTTTTAAAAAGCCATCTAGGAACTGTTTGTTTTTCTTCTGGTTCTTGGTTACTCCTTGAGTACGCGGTTGCTAGATTAGAAACTTGCGGCTCAGTGTAGTTCCACTGTACTTGTGAACCAAGTGCCATGCAAGAACCTGACGCCCAAGATTGAAGACAAGAATTTGTCTGTCTCTCTAGGACAAACTACTTTCCAGGGAGCTCTACCCTGGAAGCCTGCTTCCTTTTGAGGGGTGACTCTCCAATCTCCAATCTACTGGATACAAAAGGAAATCAGCCTCTTGCTCATTTTCTGGGACTCTGTAGCCAAATATTTTTGTCTTACCTAGTTTGTTTGGGTAATAATGACAGCAACTTGAATTATCTATAATAATAAAAGTGTGATATGCTAATTGGACCAGATGTTCTAGACGACCTTCTGGACGAAGCCAGTTCTGCAAGGGAAGCCCGGGTCCCGGATACCAGGGGGAAGCCAGTGCAGTGCCGGCAGCCAGGGAAAGGAAGGCCTACTCTTGCACGAATTTTGTGCATCGGGCCTCTAGTATCTTTGTATAATTACATAAAATATTTAATTATATAACTAGGTCTAGTTTAAGGATTTAAGAAATAGTATGCTCATGTTTAGCACCTAAAGGGCTTGCCTGATAAATACTTAAGCATACAGGTTCTATCACAAAACCTGTCATCTTGAATATTTGACATCAGTTCAAAGTAAAATTAAAGCTTTTATGAAAATCAGCTACTTTCGCTGCTCTTAATTTTTTAGTTCATGTAAAGATACATTTTTGTATTTTTGCTAGATAATAAAGATGTCCTATAATAAGAATATACTTCTTCTAATCTAGTATAAATTTTGCTTTGGGGCTTTGAAACCATGAATCTATGTATTTCGGATTCACAATTGTGTGAGAAGGCATGTTCATTTATAAAAATGTATGTGAAGGAATGAAGAAACTTCTCCCCACACATTCTCCGTTCTTTCCCTCTCTGGCATCTCTTCCTTTGAACCCATGATTAGCTTTCTGTCATCCTTTCCAAATGAAACCCAGCAAACACATTCTCCCTAATCCCTGGCATTTTAGCTTTTTAAGCTCCTGCCCTCTCTCTTTTCTTCCCCTCTGCAGTATTATTAGCAAACAAGCCTCACTTGCTTTCCGGACTTGCTCTTTCCTGTCACTTTAACCCTCTGTGTTCCTGTTTCTCTACCTACCTTTGAGCTGAAATTGCTCTTAATCTTGGATTAGTACTTAGCAGACCTCATCCTTCTTGACTCTGCTCTGGCAAGACCACACTGTCCGTTTTACAAATTAACAAATTGAATATGAAACCCAAGACATGCAAAATCATTTCAGTAGTAATTTTGCAATTTTAAATATTTCTTTATAAATTACTTTTAAAGTGTGAATGAATCACTCTCATTGAATTTTGTATACAAGATGCATATATGTTTATAGGATTCAGATTCAATCACTCATGTATTCAACAAACATTTATGAAACTTAGTCCACACGACACAGAAAATAGGGTTAAAGACACCAGCATGACTTAAATAGCTGTCCTGAGCAACTCAGTCTCAAGAAAAAGATAAGCAATTAGACAAATACTAACATTTCAGTGTAATAGCTGTTAAACAAAGGAGTCTAACCAAGTTTCAGGAGCTCCAAGGAGGGAATAGTTGGCATTTGAGAGAATGGAGAAGGTGTCAAGAATGCATTACATAAAGCTGGGTTGTGAAGGAATAGTAGGGGTCTGTCTGGCAGATCATTGGGAGAAGGATGTTTTAGATAAAGGAAACCATGCCAGAGAGAACAAGGAAGAGCAGGGTTTGTGATGGGGAACAGAGGGATCAAGGGTCTTGAACTTCATGGATATGGGGATTTGTCGCATGTTGTTCAGACAGAGGAATCACTTCAGTGTATCTGTGTCCACTTAGGTAATTCTCAACACTTGTTAGAGCATATTGGAGGGATAAGAGATGAGGCAAGGACATTAAGGAAGCTGCTAGTGTAAAAATCTTGAGAGATGGTGAGCACCCAGACTAAGATGTTGACTTTACAAATGAGTACAAAGGGAGAAAATGTGAGAACTGAGCAACGCTGTATTTTGAAGAAATGTCCAAACTATACATATGTATTAAATGTTGGTATCTGTATTTTGCTTTTGTTTTGAACTACAGACGTGGGATGTCGAGCTGGAGAGGTCTGCAGAGTCCTGGGCTGAAACTTGTTTGTGGGAACATGGGCCTGCAAGTTTGCTTCCATCGATTGGACAGAATTTGGGAGCACATTGGGGAAGGTATCTTCACATGTAACTTTTTGTTCCTGACAACATGTTTGAAATGAAATGCTAATTCATGTAGCACATTTTCAAAGGCTTGGTGCCAAAAAGGAAAACAAATAATCACACCAACACGAATAATAAAAAATAAATATACAAGGATGATCAACAGTATTTGAGACTTATTTTTATTTTAAGTCATTGATATGATAGTAATGAAATGGGTATAGGTATTTAAGGTTAATACCTCACACAAAAATCTCTCTACTCCACTTTATCGATCTATTTTCAATATTTGGTTCTACATTTTCTCCAACTTGACTTGCTCTTTGTGGTTATTTTATTTCCAATAGATATAGGCCCCCGACGTTTCATGTCCAAGCATGGTATGATGAAGTGAGAGACTTCACCTATCCATATGAACATGAATGCAACCCGTATTGCCCATTCAGATGTTCTGGTCCTGTATGTACTCATTATACACAGGTATGTTTGGGGTACATTATACGTCATTTCTCGAAGTTGAATTTGTGTAACTATGGGAGAACATAGGCTACTGAACATGTGTCTTTCTTATAGCTTTTGGTATGGTTATTAATTATGTAGTTATTGATGTATGTAGAATAAGCTTAGAAATATCTACAAACAATATAAGTAAAGATCAGGAAAAACTCTCCAAACACATATACTTAAAAAGACTTTATTGCAATGATTTTACTTATGAAATAGTTTAAATATGGCCCCAATAACTGCAAGTGGGGGGAAGTTTACTACCTTCAAATTCAGGTGTCATTATCTTTTTATTTTCCAAATAATACAAATAGTGTTTTATTTACCACTGATATCCGGTATTTACCTGTGTGCAGCATTTAATCTTTTTTTATTTTTATTGAATACTTATATTTGGTATTGGGTATGTTTTAACTTTGAAATCACACACCTGAAGGCAGATTCAACTAGATAAAGCTCACTGCAGTTCAGAGCTTCCAGAAGACCTATGGCTGCTTATGAGGGAAACTAAAGCGGAGAATTTGTCCGCTATGCCTTTGCGTGTGACAAGATCAGTACGGAACTCCCTAACAACCAGGGGCCCAATGAAAATGTCACACTGTATAAGAAATGTGAACACCGCCCTAACCGGGTTGGCTCAATGGATAGAGCATCGGCCTGCGGACTCAAGGGTCCCAGGTTCGATTCCTGTCAAGGGCATGTACCTTGGTTGCGGGTACATCCCCAGTAGGGAGTGTGCAGGAGGCAGCTGATTGATGTTTCTCCCTCATTAATGTTTTTAACTCTCTATCCCACTCCCTTCCTCTCTGTAAAAAAACAATAAAAATATATACATATTTTTAAAAAGAATACTTTAAAAAAAAAGAAAGAAATGTGAACACCTAAATTTTGGCTCCAGTACTGTCAGTTTAAGATGAGAAATTCTGTTCCTTTGTTAGGTAAGCTTCTTCATGGAAACATTAACACAGAATTGAGGTTTGTGAGAATGTAACTTTTGAATTATTATTTTTTTTTTAAATATATTTTATTGATTTTTCACAGAGAGGAAGGGAGAGAGATAGAGAGTTAGAAACATCGATGAGAGAGAAACATCGATCAGCTGCCTCCTGCACATCTCCCACTGGGGATGTGCCCGCAACCCAGGTACATGCCCTTGACCGGAATCGAACCTGGGACCTTTCAGTCCGCAGGCTGACGCTCTATCCACTGAGCCAAACCGGTTTCGGCTGTAACTTTTGAATTATTTAGTAAATGTATTCTGAAGATGCTTTACACTTGATAGCCAGATAGAGTTACTGAGCTGCTGCTCTGTTATTTTAATTGAATTAAGCGCTTTCCCAAGCCTTAAGAAAAATATCCTTTTTGACTTTTGACATTGCCTCATTTCATTTTGAATGATAGAGGTTTGTTTCTCAAAGTGTGTTTCATACATTTCCCTCTCGGATATGTTGCATCTCACTTCATCTCCACTTGCCATTTCTGTTCTCTCCCGTAGGTGGTGTGGGCAACAAGCAGCAGAATAGGCTGTGCCATTAATTTGTGCCATAACATGAACATCTGGGGGCAGATATGGCCCAAAGCTGTCTACTTAGTGTGCAATTATTCCCCAAAGTAAGTAGACAAAAGACCACTTTCATATGTAAATTTTTCTTAATAACATGAAAATAACTTTATATTGTCTTAATAACATGAAAATAACTTTATATTGCTGATTTTTTTCTCATTTTCAGTGTGTTTTATTGAGTAAAGTATACAGTTTTAACTCAGTTTACTTAATACAACAATAATTATGGTTGCCTGATGCATAAAATCGGTACTTCAAAGGAATTATAAAGTTGAAAATATGATCCTTGTGAAGACGGGAATCATAGTTGTGCCTTCATTTTTACTGTGACACTGCATAAATATTCAATAATTTTGATTTGTTAGAGATGAACAACTGCAGATTAACTGAGAAGTGCATTTTTACCTGTGTAAAGACCATTCAAATTATTACATTGTAAATATCACACAGTCATATGTAGGGTCAGAGCTAAGTCTAAAATCTGTTTTTATTAAAACAAATGGAATATAGGTGAATACTCCATAGCAGAGTTTGGTGTTCTGCCAAAGTTTGATTTTGTAATTTTTAACAATATGTATACCAAATTACTTAGTATATTTCAAAAGAATGAGGTAGCATTTTACATTTAAACCAGATAGCCAAAAGTTCTGTGATGAAAGATATAAATGTCTTAGATCTACACAACAAAATCACCACTTAGAAGATTCTTAAACAGTACTATTTTGCAATGTCTTATAAATGATGCTATTAGACTACCTCTTAAGAGTACTGATCATCTCTTTAAGGGGGAACTGGTGGGGCCATGCCCCCTACAAACACGGAAGGCCCTGTTCAGCTTGCCCACCCAGCTTTGGAGGAGGCTGTCGGGAAAATCTGTGCTACAAAGGTATGTGCTGTTGTGTCCTGGTGCTTACCTTGGTTGCTATTTTATTTAACTTGTGCATTAATTACTGTTGTAGAAAAAACAGATGTGTATTTAATTATTCAAAATATTTCCAGAACTCTATTTCAAACATTTTGAAGACACCATTTAGAATATTTCAAAATATACTTCATAGTAACTCCTTGTATACCACTATGTGTTTAAAGAAAAATTTCATTATTCCAGATAACTTCTAATTGTACTTGGGAATTTATCCCAGAGTGACAAGTATATTTACATTCTTTAAAGCAATCTTGATATATTGTTGACTGGAGTTGTCTCCATAACTAATCATTTTTTAAAAAATATATATTTTATTGATTTTTTGCAGAAAGGAAGGGAGAGAGATCGTTAGAAACATCGATGAGAGAGAAACATTAGTCAGTTGCCTCCTGCACACCCCCTACTGGGGATGTGCCCACAACCAAGGTACATGCCCTTGACCGGAATCGAACCTGGGACCCTTCAGTCCGCAGGCTGACGCTCTATCCGCTGAGCCAAACCAGCTTGGGCACTAATCATTTTTTGAAGGCGTTAGCGATTTAACACAATTTATTTTTAGCGCTTTAAAAGCTTTTGCCAGAATACTGATTCTTACTTGAACCATGCTCAATTGTACTGATTCTCTGCTTCTCACTGTAGAGTATACAATTTCTCATGCCAAAGTAAGAAAAAAAGAATAGTATTGTAAAAGTATTATAAAAAGCAGTACCCTCAAATGCATTTGATGTCCTAAAGGTAACTACAAAGATGGTGTCCTACCTTTAGCACACGAAGATAAACTGGATATGACAAAGCTTTGTGAAAGTCATCATGCTTCTCTTGGGCAGCCATCCATGTGAACATTTCTTACTCTCTTGTACTTTTTTGTTAATGATGACTGAAAAAGATTAATGCAGACTAAGTGTATTAGAAAATCATAAAGAGATGTGTCCTTTTTTTCTTAATGACTCAATGCTCATTCACTAAAATAAGTGACCAGAAGTGACCATATGTTTCATTCTGTTCTATGAGCCATTTTTTATTCCCAGAAACATTTTTCATTGTATGTGAGTCCGTCTGTTCTCCTTCCTCTTTACCCCCAAACCTCCAGCCTACTACCCTCCCACCAATGGCCACTGCATTTTACTTAAACCTTACTTTACCCTGACTCCTTTTTCTAGGTTCTGACCCCTTCATATAATCCAACCTGGAGAAGACATTAAATTAAAAGTTCTAAATGATTCTCCATTGTCAAGTTTAAATTTCTGCACATTGAATTTCCTTCTGAAAGAGGACAACCTTTCCGGGAAAACTGACGTTGTAATAAATAGCAAGGGCACATCGATCCTTCTTTAGTCTGAATTCCTTATGGGAGAATGTTAAATGTGATCCTCCTGAAAATATTGAGGATCATTTCCTTTGGGAAAACAAATTCAAATTCACTAAGCCCTGACTTTATTAGATCACTGGGTAGACTTCACAGTGTCTTATGAAAACTAATCACTGATCACGTAATTGAACTGATTCTCTGCTTTTCACAATACAAGCAAAGGTTAGAAAAGACTCCATTTAAGAGCCAATGGTAGCATCCGTAAATCAAGGGCTCAGAAGCTGACGTGTGTTTTATTCACTCCGACGTAGACATAAGAGCACCGCCTTAAGTCAAAACCTGTGCTAACGATGGGACTGACCCTTTGAGACAGCATGGAGGGACCTGGAGAGTATCATGCTAAGTGCAATAAGCCAGTCAGAGAAAGACAAGTATCACTTGTTCTCACTTGTATGTGGAATCTAATGAACAAAATAGATCCAGAGACATTGAAGCATGCAACAATTTGATATATTCCAGAGGGGGCGGGGGAGCAGGAAGAGATTAACCAAAGAACTTATATGCATATATGCATAACCCATGGACACAGACAAGAGTGCCGTGAAAGCCTGGGGAGGGGGTGGGGGTGCGGTGGAGGGGGTCAATGGGGGAAGCAGGGGGACATCTGTAATACTTTGAACAATAGTAAATTTTAAAAAACAGTAATGATTTTTCTAGTTTTAAATGTTAAACAGGTATGTCAAGATTTATCATTATTTGATCATTTGTACAAATTTAAGTGGGATTCATATTCCTGAACTCCATTCTCTCTAACAGAAGGATCAGACAGGTACTACACTCCCCGTGAAGAGGAAACCAATGAAATTGAACGGCAGCAGTCCCAAGTCCATGACACCCACGTTCGGGCAAGAGCGGATGATAGTAACACAAATGAAGTTGTAAGCACGCAGCAAATGTGTAAGACTTCTGCATTATTTACGAAAATTTTAAGGTTTAGCCGGCCTGTGTGGCTCAGTGGTTGAGCAGTAACCCATGATCCAAGAGGTCACCGGTTCAATTCTGGGTCAGGGCACATACCTGGGTTGCTAGCTGGATCCCCCGTAGGGGATGTGTGGGAGGCAGCTGCCTGGTGTTTCTCTCTCATGGATGTTTCTATCTCTCTACCCCTCTTCTTCTCTAAAATCAATAAAAACATTTTTTAAAAACGGTTCCCATAGGTGGCATATCCATCTATATTTTATCCCCTTTAATATTTTTAGAATGGTAAAA
>NW_006293700.1:4383572-4390777 GCF_000327345.1 Myotis davidii
GGGGGTGGGGGTGCGGTGGAGGGGGTCAATGGGGGAAGCAGGGGGACATCTGTAATACTTTGAACAATAGTAAATTTTAAAAAACATTAATGATTTTTCTAGTTTTAAATGTTAAACAGGTATGTCAAGATTTATCATTATTTGATCATTTGTACAAATTTAAGTGGGATTCATATTCCTGAACTCCATTCTCTCTAACAGAAGGATCAGACAGGTACTACACTCCCCGTGAAGAGGAAACCAATGAAATTGAACGGCAGCAGTCCCAAGTCCATGACACCCACGTTCGGGCAAGAGCGGATGATAGTAACACAAATGAAGTTGTAAGCACGCAGCAAATGTGTAAGACTTCTGCATTATTTACGAAAATTTTAAGGTTTAGCCGGCCTGTGTGGCTCAGTGGTTGAGCAGTAACCCATGATCCAAGAGGTCACCGGTTCAATTCTGGGTCAGGGCACATACCTGGGTTGCTAGCTGGATCCCCCGTAGGGGATGTGTGGGAGGCAGCTGCCTGGTGTTTCTCTCTCATGGATGTTTCTATCTCTCTACCCCTCTTCTTCTCTAAAATCAATAAAAACATTTTTTAAAAACGGTTCCCATAGGTGGCATATCCATCTATATTTTATCACCTTTAATATTTTTAGAATGGTAAAAGCTTGCCATTATATTGACTCTGAAGAATTATATAGCACCTTTTACATTTTCTACATTATTTTTTTTCTTTTAGCCCAAATTGTTTCTTGTGAAGTAAGATTAAGAGATCAGTGCAAAGGAACAACTTGCAATCGGTAATATTTATTATTGTCAAAATTAACTGACCAAAATGTCAGAAATATTTTCATTTTTTTGCTGACATTCAGAGAAACTAAATTTTGTCCCAATTTTCTTTCATTTAGATATGAATGCCCTGCTGGCTGTGTGGATAGTAAAGCTAAAGTTGTTGGCAGTGTATATTATGAAATGGTAACTATTATAAATACAATTATTTGGAGATAGAGTCCTTTCATGTAATATTTGATTTTTAATGTGCAAAATAATTTGTATAAGCATAGATATTTTGCTCAGAAATGCTTGTCAAATTTAAAGTTATGTAAATAGTAACTAGTAGTCTTTTATCCAGAACTCTAATATTTTAATATCTTTTTCTCCACCTCTTTTCACCAAGCAATCCAGTATTTGTAAAGCTGCAATTCATTATGGTATAATAGACAATGATGGCGGTTGGGTAGATATCACTAGACAAGGAAGAAAACATTATTTCATCAAATCCAATAGAAATGGTATTCAAACAATCGGGTAAGTACCTGAATGCTCTTTTGATTTTAAATTGTAACAATGAGGCAATAAATTATTTTGGGGCAAAGCATAGAAGAATTTATACAGAGAGAAACTGGTCATTTTCAAAGTTCATTTTGGCGACAACATTTCCATAGACAAAAAGAAAGAGAAGTATTGAAATGAAAGTTGAATGCTTTGCTTCCAAAGAACATCCTGAAATAACTCCAAATTTTTTAGAGTTTCATCAAGAACGCACAAATTTATAGTGGTTTTCATTGTGAGCCAATAAACTTTTCAGCTATGACAGGAAATATTGCAGAGAAGGCTTATAGATTTGCATATTCTCCCTGCCCTGTTTAGGGAAGAATAGTTTATTTTTTACAATAGTAACTTTGTTAATAAACTGAGATTAGTAGATAACAAAGAGCATTTTTGAAAAGTCACTAAGTATATATCACCTTTCTTTTGTTCATTTAAATGTAATTTAATCTAATATAAAAGCAGTGGTTATCTTTTAAAATGTTTATCCTGTTAAGAACATGAAATATGTTATTCCAAAACCCTGTATATTTTCATATATACTCTCTAAAGAGTAGAAAAATAGGGGCTTGGGAAATATTTTTGTAGTGTCTCTTGCTTCTGTGTGAAAAAAAGAAACATTATTGAACCTCAGATGAAATGCCTTTTCTTAGCAAATGTGTCAGTTTCCTTTTGTACAGATACAATTGCACAAAACTCCAGAGTAAAGTTGAAATTCATAATGATGGGATTTTATTTAAAACGTTTGCAAATTCATGGAGTGAGATCCTTTGTAGACAGTTTTGACCAAAAGCTTGATGTGTGGTAGTCAGCCATTACCCCCATTACTCTCAAGTATAGAAACATTTATTAACTGATTCATTCTGCAAATATTTAATAACTTCCTTGAATAAATAATAAATATTAGTCATTATTTTTAGTAAGGCAAACACTGGATGTTTGATTTAAAAACATTTATCGTATTTATTTGTTTTCTCTTAACTCCTATTTGATTATGTTTATTGTGGAAACTATTGAAATTGAAAAGTGTTTCATATTAGAGCCTTCCCTTTTGCAGTAGATGCTTTTCTGAAAATCAGGATATAGATAAACCTATGAAATTGTTGGTATACAATGGTATACCTATTTTTGTTTTCCTATTTTTTTATAATGCGTATGATGAAGAGGAATTCATTCATTTACAGTAGGCATTTTACTGCATACTAGGGGGATTAAATAATGCACACTCCTATAAGGTACTTATTACTTAGTGTTTTTATAACACTACCTTGTATTTACTGTTGTGAAAGATTAAATAGTTTTGAGATTGATAACAAAGAGATCAGCCGAAACCGGTTTGGCTCAGCAGATAGAGCGTCGGCCTGCGGACTGAAGGGTCCCAGGTTCGATTCCGGTCAAGGGCATGTACCTGGGTTGCGGGCACATCCCCAGTGGGAGATGTGCAGGAGGCAGCTGATCGATGTTTCTCTCTCATCGATGTTTCTAACTCTCTATCTCTCTCCCTTCCTCTCTGTGAAAAGTCAATAAAATATATTTTAAAAAAAGATCATTCACTAATATTAAGAATGTTATTGATTTGGTTCATACTTGAAGGTAATATGGATTTAGCATAAAGTAGATGATATATTCTTATATTGCTACTTATTTAGATATTTAAATAAGAGTGTTTAAGAAAAAACAAAGTATTCATAGACCTAAAACATACAGAAGTTGTGTGGATGATGATAATACTTATAAGGAAACTAGAGGCCCGGTGCACGAATTCATGCACCAGTGGGGTCCACTGGCCTGGCCTGTGGGATCAGGCCAAAACCAGCTCTCTGACATCCCCCAAGGAGCCCCAGATTGTGAGAGGGCACAGGCCAGGCCGAGGGACACACCGGTGCATGATTGAGGCCGGGGAGGGACACAGGAGGTTGGCCAGCTAGGGAGGGACCACAGTAGGGATCCAGGGCGTGTTCAGCCCATCTCGCTCAGTCTCGATCAGCCAGACCCCAACAGTGAGCTAACCTACTGGTTAGAGCGTCTGCCCCCTGGTGGTCAGTGCACATCATAGTGACTGGTCAGCTGTTGACTGTCTGCCCTAGTGATCAGTGTTCCCACTACCACCGCTCTCCTGGCAGCCGGCAGCCTGGCTTGTGGCTGAGCAGAGCTCCCTCTGTGGGAGCACATTGACCATTAGGGGGCAGCTCCTGCAGTGAGCATCTGCCCCCTGGTGGTCAGTGTGTGTCATAGTGACCAGTCATGCCCAGTTGTTCTGCTGATAGGGTCAATTTGCATATTAGCCTTTTATTATATAGGAGTGCCTGGCCAGTCTGGGTGAGGGGCTGATGGCTGTTTTCAGGCTGGCCACAGCCCCTAGCCACCCAAGCTCCCAGTGGAGGCTGGCTGGAAGCAGGTATCTGTGATTTATTTGTCTTCTATAATTGAAACTTTGTTACCATGAGTGGAGGCCACAGCCAGCTCAGAGCAGGCGGGAAGCTGGGCTTTCTCCATCCAAGCAACCAAGCCTCCTGCTTGCTCCAGCTCAGTGGCTGCCGGCTGCCATCTTGGTTGGGTTAATTTGCATATAGTCGCTCTGATTGGCTGGTGGGCGTGGTTTGGGGCATAGCAAAGGTATGGTCAATTAGCATCTTTGTCTTTTATTAGTGTAGATGATTGACATTTTTTGTTTTCATCTTCAGGAAATACCAGTCTGCTAATTCCTTTACGGTCTCTAAAGTAACAGGTTAGCACTTTTTTTCTATTTCACTTTCTTATTATTGTGTTGCGTGCTACTGTTTCCAAAGAATTTGCTCCTTGTTTGTGTTTGATTTCTGCAGTTCAGGCTGTCACCTGTGAGACCACGGTGGAACAGCTCTGTCCATTTCATAAACCGGCTTCCCACTGCCCAAGGTAACGTTTTCTAAATGTTCGCATTCTTCCTTACCAGTGAACGTGTAAGGTGCGTCTGTCCTGTGATAACTGTTTTTGCCTGAAATTCTCGTGTCTCTAGGGCTCAAAGGGTGTGTGATCTCAAACTGCTAGGCAGCAGGCAGCAATGGGCTGTCACAAAGGCCACACATTCCTAGTGTTCTTCCCCCAAGTGCTGGAGTAGCTTCTGCTATTCGGGCAGCGGGATTTTGCCTGCGATCAGAGTGTTCACATGTGTACCAGACATCTGGCTCAGGCTGCTCAGGCTGCTATAAACACGGATCAAATATGTTTATTATAAAAGTATCATCTCCTCTTACTAGCACTTCACTTATTTTGGTCTCATGAGGCTCACAGATTTAATGAAGATCATGGTGTGTTTTATAATCTTAGAAAATGTTGTCGAATTTCTTTTTCAACTATCTCAAACCCCTGTACTTATACATTGTACTTTATAGAAAGAAGAAACAGATTGCTAAGTAAATCTGGGAAATTCTAACCTTATGATATGGTGAGAGAAGGAAAAATTTTCTGTGTCAGTATTATGGCAGGCCCTCTCTCAGGCTTGTGACAGGTTTATGAGGATTGAATAGTAAGGATCACAGTGGAGCCTTTCAGCATGAATCCTCCCTGGAGGAAATGTTCAGTAAATGGTAATTTTATACCCATGGAACAATCTATAGCAATATTGTTCTGAAAGGAAAAGATCATTCAAGTAAAATATTAATAAAAAGTTTTTTATTTTTTTCACTTGTTTCAGGAAGGGAAATACATACTCCCCAAAAGGGAAATGATATAATTTTTGTAAAATTTAACTTTCACTGTCACCAGTATAACAAATCACAGGAAATAATGATTTATGCATAATTTTGACCAGTCCCCCATCCCATTTTCTTTTATAGACCAGTGAAACAAAGGCTTTCTTCTTCTTTCTCATAAAATGTCTAATATTTGCATAAACTCGTTCATAATGGTATTTTTTATATAGTATTTTATGACTTTTAGGGAACCATATTGTGGTGCATTTGTTTATAATTGTATATCACTTAAATAAGTTGAGGCATAAATCTATTCTGAGAGAGAATTCTGAGAGCAGATAAATGAAAGGATATTAACTCAAAACAAGCATGAAGAAACAATTATTTATGATGGCCTCAACTCTAGATGACTATTTGGAAATCAACAGTTTGTAGATGATAATTAAAACCATGAAATTGGATGAGACACCTAGGATGTGAACACAGAGAAAATAAACTATGAGATCTACGAGTCAAACAATGATTCAGATTTTCCAAGTTGTCTGTTTAGTAAATTCTACAGTCACATTGGATACCAAACACCCAGATTCTTAGAGCTGCTTCCTGGTATTTCTTTCTGCTTTGAAGTCCTACATTAGAAACCTTCCTGGTAATTTTTTTTTTTTTTTTTTTAAGAAAAACACATTTGTGCCAAAGGTTGGAAGTGTCTAGTGTAAACAGAAGCAAAGGTGTCTTTTGACATTTGACCTATTTCAGAAGAAAAAAAAAGTAGGGTTTAGAATGCTGAGTTTACGTTTGTATAAGCACGTCTGTCTTCTTAGTTATAACAAAGATTGTAGTAACCAGCTACTTACTATGCATAAATAAATATTTATTTTTCAGAGTATACTGCCCTCGTAACTGTATGCAAGCAAATCCACATTATGCTCGTGTGATTGGAACTCGAGTTTACTCTGATGTAAGTATCCTCCTTCATGCAGTTCTCAGCATTCGTGAGTTTGTGTATGTGTTGAGTGTATTGTATGTGCGTGTATGTATAGGTTCCCTACATACACATTTAAATGTGTATATGTACATGTTTTAATTTATTAACTACTTTATAGAAGTGTTTGTTAAATGCAGTGCCACTGAAGGCTATATGAAAGTGCTTCAGTATATTCTTACATTTGTCCTCATTCTGGGTGCGCGCATATACTGCAGCTGCCCCCCTTGTCCAAGGTGTCACACTCCATGGTGTCAGTTACCTGCAGCCAACCATGGTCGGAAAATAAGAAATAAAAATTTTTCAGAAATGAACAGTTTGTATGTTTTAAATTGCATGCTGTCCTGAGTAACTTGATAAAGTCTTGTGATGTCCTGGCATCTCCATAATGTAGATGCTCCCCTCCTGTTAGTCACGTAATAGCCGGATCTGTTATCACATCAACTGTCATGGTATCGCAGGGCTTGCATTCCACTCACCCTTACTTTACTTCATAACGACCCCAAGTGCAAGAGTAGTGATGCCAGAGAGAAAACCTAAAGTGCTCCTTTAAGTGAATGATGACCACAGTACAGTAAGATATTCTATGGGGGTGACGGGAGGGGAGAGAGAGACACACACCACAACCTCATTTGCATAATGTATTACAGTCCATATTTATAATTGTAGTATTTTATTATTGATGTTACTCTCTTACTGTGCCTAATTTATAGTTTAAACTTTATCCTAGTATGTATATATATGAGAAATACATAGCATATATAGGGTTCAGTATTATCTGTGGTTTCTGGTATCCACCAGAGGTCTTGGAAGTGTGGCCTCCATGGATAAGGGGTGGGTGGGGTTACTATACAGAATAAGGAAAGAGATTCTGCACTGACATACATATTCTCAGAAGAGTTAATGATCAGTAATACTGAGAAATGAATATCCATATGTAAATAGGGGTGCACAATAATTTATTTTGATTAATTTTTTTTATATCCTACATCACAAACTTAATGAAATTATCTGGAGGAATTCTTGGAAGCAAAATGCATTTTGCTTTTCTTTAATCTTCCTTTTGGTTCTTCAGCATTTGAAGTATAAACGATAATTAAGAATTTGTCCAATGTATGAACAATATCTTCACTGCCAAAGGGGGATTTACAAAGTAGCATAGAATGACAAACAGATAATATGCTCAAATTCATACAAGAGGAAACCAGTTGAGGGGTGCTGTAATGGATGGCATT
>NW_006293700.1:4390940-4394871 GCF_000327345.1 Myotis davidii
CAAGGCATTTGCTGTGATGGCTGTGGTACAGGTGAGCACCAGGTTTCAAGCGTGGGTTGGAAGAGGGGATTAAGGAACACATTCTAGGTGGGGTGAACGGCGCCCATGGAGACATGCAGGGAGACCACATAAGCTGCAAGGGAGCAGAGCCAGAGCACACAGGTTTGCTTTGCACTGGTGAGAATGGAAGCTGAAAAGGCTACAACCAATTTAGTGTGACAGAGGGATCCCGCTCTTGAAACATATAAATGGACAGTCTGAATGCATGCTGATGAATTTGGATTTTGTGTGGCGGACCTTTAGAGACCATTACAGATTTCTAAAACAGAGAGTTACAAAATCACTCATAGGAATCAATAATCATGATGCACGTGTTCAGTTGAATTCTATAGAAATGCGACTGTGAAGAGCGGTCTGCAATATGTATGTTCCTACCTTACTTCTCTTGGTAATTCCTTTCAATGCAAGCGTTTCTTTCAGGTCAGCTTTACCTTGAAATTATTCTCCACATCTCCGTTTCCCCCAAGCTCCAGCTCTGCAGTGTGCTGTCTGCAGCTTGAATGTCCTGTTGATATTTAACTTGCTGGTGCTCATGTTTGTTTATATCTTCTTGTTTCTGTTTAAAAAAACCCCAAAAACATCCTTTTTCTAACTTTCTGTCAAAATCATGGTCACTCTTCACATCCTAAATTATGGCTACTTTCTCTCCTAATCCAATGATGATGTTGCCCTTCTTTCAACCCTGTTGCTTTGTTTTCTCCTATTAGCACTTAGCTGATTCTATGAGGTATTATGATTGTTTCCCCACCTCTTCTATGAGTTTTTAAGTCCCTCGAGGGCAGCAGCTGGGCATTTCGTGCATCACTTTATCATCAACGATTAGATGGGTGCCCAGTTGTGATCAAGACAGGCTGGCTCCCTGACTTGACTTAGAGGACAGAGTAATATCGGAAACTAAGCAAATACCTTGCACATAAATATTTGTTGAAAAAAATGAATTTGTGTATATGAATGAGCGTATCTAGAATCATCAGAGTTTCAAAGAAATCATTCTTTCCACATTGTCCCTTTAAGCACCAAAACTTTTCATTTTAGTTGAAAATCTTTCAAAATATCCTCCACAGTCCTATAGCAATAAGAAGTCTCTTTGCTAGAGTGAAGGATTTGTTAGGACTTATATCCTGAGATCATTTTATCTTTCTTCTTCAGTGAAATGAGCAGATAATTATGTATTATTATGTAGATACTTTTAAGCATAAGTTGGCAATATAAAGATTACTATTACTGATAAGTGCAGAGAAAGAGATTCAACCATCACCTGCCAATCTTCCCACCACTACAAAATATATTACATCTGTAAATGCAAGATATGGAGAGATGAGAACCAATCTACCCACCTCCCTCCTTCTTTCTCCCTCTCCCCTTCCCCACCTTCCTCTATTTTCCTCTGTAGAGTTACAACTTATATGTTTTATTGCTGTCAGGTTTTATTTCTCATTTGTGACATGTGAAGTTACTTCTCGCATCCATTAACAATGTTCCACTGTTTTCACAGATAAATTTTTTCCCCATGATGTATTAATGCTTTTAAAGTGTGGACATGAACAGAAAATCTCTTCTGATCTCTGAACTCAAATCGGAATGCCTGCTGACTGCATAGTTATGGGCAAAGCAATAGTTTCAAAACATATTACATGCTTGGATTTAGCGAGTGCTATCTAAGCACTTCCATTGCCTTGGGGAAAAAATGCTGATAATGCCTCTTTTGAGGGAGCAAGATAAATACTGAAATGTGTAAGGAATTCTTCTTAATTCCATCTGTTATGAACCATACTGGATACAAATATTAATTCAGCAAGGGACTTTAACTGATGGATAAAATGCCTCCTGAGAGTAAGGATGTGGGGTTTAGATATATAGCCTTTTGTGGCTGATTAAAACATGAAGAGGATTAACCAGCTTGGCATTCTGGCTCTCTGATCTAATAAATACTGACGGATGCCGCAAGGTTCAGAGCACAGTAATAAAGCAAGGTCACGTAAGATGCACTTCACAAAGCACGGTAAGCCCCTCACATGTGCGTGGCGATGAGAAAAGGGCACACCAGTGGGACCAGAACAGGCCCGTGGGGAAAGGAGGTGGGTCACTTTGTGCTGGACCAGTTGGTGTTTCTTTGTGTGGGATTGCCTCCGGCTGTACGCTGCTATCTTGACAAATTTCAGCAGAACATTTGCATTAAAGCAAATGTTAAAATTTAGAGAGTCAGTCATTTAAAAAATTTGAAAGTGCTGGACCTGAAACAACAATTTTCTCCTCCATGGAAATCCCATGCAATTCAGATTATGTAACTGACACGATGCAATGATCACAGAGCAGGCGGTCCCGGTCTCTTGAGTCAGACGTTCACACGGGGGTGGCCATAGACATTGCACATCTAGGTGGAAGCTGTGGTGTTCTTCATATTTGGGGTAGTGGGGTTACTATTTGGGGAACATTTTCTCTGAAGATATTGTATTATTTAATAGGGAAAAACTCCCCATTTAATATATGCTGTATCTTGGAAAAGGGACCATAGAGATATACAGAGGCATGTTGAGTTGTTATAAGTAAAGCTGAAAATAAATGAGGCTCTGATAACACAATCTGTGAACATTAGGTCAGAGCTACTCCAGGAGGGACTAGCAAAGGCGGAGATTTGAGAATGATCAATGGGCCCAGAAGAGATCAAAGGAGCCGATTTGCATTTTATTGCTTCAACAACAGAGAAAGCCTGTGTTTGGATGGCATGCCTTCCCTAGATTAGATGGGGAGGGCGTCTCACCACTGCAGCCACCCTTGAGCTCTGCCCTCAGACGGGCTCAGAAGTGGCTTTAACTCTGACTTTCGAAACTTTCCTCTCCGCACAAAACGTCAAGTTTCCACGGAAAGACAGAAGTCAGCGACCCAGTCCAGCGGAAGGGCGAGCGGACGAGTTCCGCAGGGGGTTGCTAACGGCAGGTCCTTCCTTGTCCCCGCAGCTGTCCAGCATCTGCAGAGCAGCGGTCCATGCCGGGGTGGTTCGCAATCACGGTGGTTACGTGGACGTTATGCCCGTGGACCGAAGAAAGGCTTACACTGCTTCTTTTCAGAATGGAATCTTCTCAGAAAGGTACACTCACAATCACATATGAAATCTCTCTATCCTTCTGTGCTTGCTTTACGAGCAGCTCATTTCTGTGTGGGTTTGAGGTTAGTGGCCGAGCGGCGTCTCCTTTGCTGATGGCAGTAGTAGGTTTACCGGGGATGGGAGAGGCCGTAGTACCAGAGGTGCCTGTCTCCTGCAGGCTTACAAAAATCAAAATGAAAATCGGATCACAAGTCAGAACCACTCTTTGTTAACTGATCTTCTAATGAGGAAAGAGCTTTCATCCTCTTTTGGATTTTCTAGATTAGGTTTTTATATGTAATTCCTCCTAGATGAGCAAGGCACTGAATATTTCTCTAATCCAGTTATCTGACAAAATACTTGGCAAAAAACAATGAGTCTGGTTTTCCCAAGAGCCAAATTTTCTTTTTGATTGGATGTGGGGTGCCTCCTATGACATAAGTGAACTCTTTCAGGTCATCTCAGTGTATCTGGCTCATTAGTATCATATATTTTGGTGGTTTGAGAAAATTCACGGGGCTTACTTTATCAAGTATTAATAAAAGTTGAAAGAACCCATAGTGATTTGTCCAATCACTGGTACTTGTGGAAGTATTAAATCCCATATATTTTGTATAGATACAGAATACCCCCTAGCTTTTACATATGTAGAGGAGGTCTACATGATAGTAAGGTTCCTTTAAAGCAGCAGTTCTCAACCTGTGGGCCGCGACCCCTTTGGCGGTTGAACGACCCTTTCACAAGGGTCACCTAAGACCATCCTGCATATCAGATATTTACATTACG
>NW_006293700.1:4394897-4401083 GCF_000327345.1 Myotis davidii
GAAGTTGCAACGAAAATAATTTTATGGTTGGGGGTCACCACAACATGAGGAACTGTATTAAAGGGTCGCGGCATTAGGAAGGTTGAGAACCACTGCTTTAAAGGCTACCGAAGGGTGTGCCCTGCAGGGCCAGGATTGCCTTCCACAGAACCATCGGGGTGCCGCCGCCATGAAAAGACTGATTCGTATTTAGCATCTGTTTTCAGGTGAGACTATGTCAAGGTGACTTCTCTACAGCCTGGCTTATGGTCTCCTTAAGCAGATACGCTATATAGTCGATTCTTGAGTTATAAGAGTCTGATAAGCAGTTTCATAACCTGAGCTGAGCGGTGTGGTTTCATTATACCTGTCATATTTCTTTTTTTTTTTAATCCTCACCCCAGGATATGTTTTTATTAATTTTTTTATTTTTAAGGAAGAGAGGAAGGGAGGGAGAGAAAGAGAGAAACATTGGTGCGCAAGAGAAACATGGATCAGTTGCCTCCCATACATGCCCTGACTAGGGATCCAACCCACAACTTAGGTATGTGCCCTGACGGGGAATTGAACCCGGTGTATGGGGCAACCCTCCAACCAACTGAGGTCCCCCAGCCAGGGCACCTGTCATATTCCTTAACTTTACTTTTAAACAGTAAGACTGAGAATACTTATTTCTGAGAATCTGCTACGAATTCCCCAGATGCTGCTGGGCACTTCAAGTGCATTAACGCAGTCCCACCAACAGCACTATAAAGGTGATTAACTGAGGCTCAGAGAGGATACGTGGTATGTCCAAGGCCATGTAACTGGCCAGTCTCAGAGCTCAGGTTTATGCTAGATCTGTAAGCTCAGAAGTCTGCATTTTCCCAGTATTATCACTGTGTACAAAGAAAACACATTCACTTCTAGAACTTAGTCAGTCTGTGTCCTCTGAATAAAATGGCTTTCAAGTGGCCATCAGCTTGTGTGAAAAACCTGGCTCCTATGTTTGTGGTGTGTGCACACCTTTTTTTAATATACTCTAAAATTCTCCCCTTTTCTTATACGTGAATAAACATATACAAGGAATTTTACTTTGTCTCCCTTTTAGCATTTATTGTGTTGGTCTCCAAAGTCCTTTTTATCATGAAGAAAGGAAAACTATATGCTTAAAAAAGTTGTGTAAATATTGTCATTTAAAAAAATCCTGTACACGATCAGACTTCAAAAGCATACATTTGATTAGAATGAATAATGATTAATGGCATTATTAATATGTTTTAAACTTTAGGCATTTAAACAAAACATCCCTTGATTGATATTGGCAAATAAAATATAAGTAATTTAAGAAAGAGTAAAATGCATGATTCTGTATTGCTTTTCATTTGTCTTAAAATATCTCCAAAATGAGATTGAGTGGTGTGTGTGTGTGTGTGTGTGTGTGTGTGTGTGTTTTCATTTTAATGAAAAAATTCTTAGAACCTTCCAGATTTGACCATTAAATTTTCTCACTAAGAGTTTTCTTGAAACTGTAGATGTTAAAAAATCTTAATGAATATGATAGCCATAAAATTTAAATTTTGTCAGACTTTGGGAATGCTAATGCTAGGGCTGCAGAGTATTGCTTAAATAGCACCATCTTTTTAACTTGCCGTTCATATCTGACCTTGGCAGTCAGGCAGTGAAGCTGGGTCTCAGCATTGAATAGCAGCATCTCAGTATTCCCCCAGGGAAACTGCACTGCAGCTGCGAGCTGCTCTGTTGGAAGCACAGGTGGTAATGTATGAAAACATGATCTGGAATCGGTGAAGGTCGATAGAAAATACTATTTTGACTACTATGCATCTTAAGTTTCTTTAGTGAACTTGCAGCCCAGCATATAACCAAGATTTAAAGAATTGTGTCATCATTCTCAAGGTTTTATTGGTCACAAAGGTGCAAACCTACAGAACCCATGCCAGACACACACACACACACACAAGTTATGGAATAAGAGTCCTCAGCAGAAGACTGTAAAATGTCTCACTCCCTGACTGGCCCACATAGCTCAGTTGGTTAGGCATTATTGTGGGCACCAAAGGTTACCAGTAGGACTCCCAGTCAGGGCACTCATCTGGGTTGCGGGCTCCATCCCCAGTAGAGGGCTTGCAGGAGGCAGCTGAATGATGTCTCTCTCTCTCTCTCTCTCTCTCTCCCCCTCCCTCTCTCTCTCTCTCCCCCTCCCTCCCGCTCTCCCTCTCTCCCTTCCTTTCTAAAAATAACAAATATATATTTTAAAAATTAAAATAAAAAGAATTATGTCATCCTCATTCTAGCTTTCCAATAACTATAAATTACAGCAGCCTAAGACAGGTGACCATCTGGCCTCACAGGGCGGCTTACTTGACTGTCATAAGCAAGCATGATTTATTTGAGGGATTATATGTAGAGGTGACATCAACGTACTATTTATATTTTTGCAGTTTACAGAATCCTCCAGGAGGAAAGGCTTTCAGAGTATTTGCTGTTGTGTGAGACGGAACACCTGGAAGAGGAGCGTGAAGACTATCCCAGATGCCATATTTCTGAAGTGTATAAAACTGTAACATTACTGTACAGAAGGTCGCAACTATTTTCAGCTGCCCCCATACTCCCCCCCCCCAAAAAAAATGCCAAATGCATATAAATCTTGATACACAAAGTCTGTAAAATAAAACATGGGACATTATTAGCTTTGGAAAAAGTAATGGATATGTAATGGTTTTAGAAATCCTGTGTTAAATATTGCTATATTTTCTTAGCAGTTATTTCTACAGTTAATTACATAGTCATGGTGGTTCTACATTTTATATGTTATATTATATGGTGCTTTGTATATGCCACTAATAACATGAATCTAAACATTGAATGTGAATGGCCCTCAGACAATCATCTGGTACATTTAAAAACAATAGTGACAAAAATAACAACTCTAAAATGAAAGAAACGGTGTTATTACATTTCTCCCCAGTTTAATACTATGCCATTACCTACTCCAAATAATCTCAAATTATTTTCCACTTAGTATCTGTATAGTTTTTTTCTTCTGTTAAGTTTAGGCATATAGGATATTAAGTCCTGGTGCTATACTTCTTGTTTGTATAAAAAAAATTCCTTAATATCCACATAAATCTGTTAGACTGTTTGATTCCCTGGGAATGGCTTTTGTAGTAAATGCAATGAAGTCAGAGCGATGGTGGAAAACATTCCTTGTATCACACAGTAAACGAAGGGGTAAGCATGGGTAGCCAGAGCTTTTTGTGTGTTGTTCTCACTGACATCATATTTTCTTTTGTATCCTGGCAAATACTCCTGCGGGCCAGGAAGTATCATAGCAAAACGTTGAACAAAGATGAACTAATGTATTGCATCACCATTGCCACTGATTTTCCTAATGGTACATGGCTGTGTGTATAAATGTTGCCATATTATGGTACCTATAATGGTGATATATTTGTTTCTATGAAAAATGTATTGTGCTTTGAGACTAAAAATCTGTAAAATGTTAATTTTGGTATTTTTTTTTCTGCTGGTGAATTTACTATTTCCCTGTATACATATTAAAATAATCATGTTTCAAACTATTATTTTCAGTCTCTTTGGCATCCTTATTTTGATTTAGAAATCATTTTTAATTTTCAAAATTGTTATCTTTTAAATTTGGGTTATTGACATTAATATAAATAACACCCTTAATACCAAAAGTCTGAAAAGTCAACCTGAGTAGGTATGTGTATGTGAAAGGAGAGATGATCATAAGGTTAGAAATATTCTATTAAGGGAAAATTTGAATACAATGAGGGTAATGAATTTCTAAACTAGAAGAAAATAATCTAGAAGATAGAAAGTGATTATAAAGGAATGGACACGACAGTAGATACTCTAAATATTTTTAGAAAGTAAATGAGTAGGTCTTTAGGAGCAGAATATAGAGATTAATTACACAAGTCAGGGAAAGTAAGGAAGATGGATAAAAAAAGAAAGAAAAGAAAGAAGGACCTCATATACACAGCTGCTCAAGAGCAAATTGTGAAGATAATGAACATCATGATTAGTTATCAAATATTGACTGGGAATTAAATGGTTCAAAATATAGGTAATCCAAACTTAAGCACTTATATATTAAACATTTCAAAACTTAAAGCAAATTTGGTGGGAAAAATATACCTTCTTGGACAGCATGGTTGAAATCTAAACTAACTAGATTCATCTCTCACTTCTCCCCATTAGTTCAGCCAGGATTTTAGTGTTGTCCCTAGTTCAGATATTTATCATCAATTTCCCATACTATTTCAATGTTTCCACTGGAGTCTCCTCATTTTGTTAAACTCCATTCCTTTTCAATGCATCCTTAATTTTTTTAACTGGAATCACTCTCTTTTATAAGTGGCCATCATTTAAGGAAACCAAATCATCTTATAAAAGCACTAGATGCCTGATGCACGAAATTCGTACAAGATTAGGCCTTCCTTCCCCCACTGCTGGCACCGGCTTCCCTCTGGCTCCTGGGACCCGGGCTTCCTTAGCAGCCCCAGTCCCAGCTTCATTCGGAAGGATGTCCGGAAGGACATCCGGACTAATTAGCATATTATGCTTTTATTATTATAGATTTAAAGACCTCTAGTCTTGTTCCATATTGATTTTCTATGCTCTTCTACACAACGTGTGGTCTTGAGTGAGCTGCTCAACTTTCAATGCTTCAATTATCTCATCTGAAAAATGGGACAAATAATACCTCTAGGGTATTATTTGTTTATTGATAAACATTCTAAATGTGTATTTAAAACAGAGGTCAAGGCTTATAAAATAGTATTAACAGTATTAATTTAGTTTTCAAAGTTTACAAGAACACACTTTAATTTGTTTAATGTTTTGTATCTAATAAAAGCAGTCTGTGCATTTTGAGCAAAGCAGAATTCACCGAAAGTTTTTCTCCTAATTTGTTATAGTTGTAATATTATAATGTATGCTTTTCTATTCAATATTATATTTTGAAATCTTGAACATTTCTAGCATTTCTAATATTTTTAAAAGAAACATAAACTTTTGAAGAGCACAGTGAGCTAAGCAAAGAATCAGAGTTATCCTTGGCAAACATAAACTTCAAATTTTGAATTTAAGCTAATTTATTGCACAAAGAATTTCATTGTTTAATTTAAAATACTTATCTGAAATGATACTTCAACCCTGGCACCATAATATTCAGGAGTTGAAGAAATAGTTTAGCCAAATAACCTGATCCTCTTTCACTAATTTGTCGGAATTAAAAGGTAAATTATATCGGTCTGAGATTTTTAAAAGGCAGGCAAACCCTTTAGAACTCTGTACTTACGCTGGTCAATTAGACACAGTACTCTTTTCCTTGTATCATCCAATCCCTATGTCATGTCCCCCCACATAATCAGAGTGTAAAACAATGCCGATAAACATCTTTGCACTAGGCCAGTAAATTATGGAAACAGCATTTTCAATGATTCCTAAAAATTTTCTTTCTCATTAAAACATAATTGTCAAATACATTTATGACTATGCTGATGAAGATGAAAATCAGAGAGCCTGTAGAAAACTGTACATGCCAAGCTCAGTTTTAAGAAGGAACCTGTGTAAACAAATGAAGTGGAAGTCAAGGCTAAATATTTAAAAGTGCTAGAAGTGATTAAAGATAACATTACAAATGTAAAATCCCAATCTGATTGAACGCTTGACCGACCCTAAAACAAAGGTGATTCTTTAAATCCGTATGAGAATAACTTGGTTGGGGACAATATAGTGAAAACCACAAATAAATAAACAAATAGCCGCTCCTGAAGCTCTCTGCTTTCATTCATTCCAAAAATACTGAGTTCCTACAATTTGTTTATGGACTGGCTGATCGCTGTAGATATGCTTGTAAGGAAATTACAAGCCCTCGGGAAATTACAATCTCGCCAATAAGACAGATCTACACTAATAAAAGAGAAAAATGGTAATTGGCGTACAATGCTACCCTTTTCATTGGCTAATCAGGGCTATATGCAAATTAACTGCCAACTAAGATTGGCAGTTAACTGCCAACAAGATGGCGGTTAATTTGCATATGTAGGCACAATGCAGGGAGGCTAAAGGGAAAGCAAGAAGAAGCCCCCTGCCACTGACAGTGATCGGAAACCCAGCGGGGAGCTAAGAGCCGCCTTTGCCCTGCCCCCCAGCCATGATCAGAGAATCAGGCGC
>NW_006293700.1:4401614-4405263 GCF_000327345.1 Myotis davidii
AGGCCTGGGCAAGGGGCCGATCCTGCGATTGGAGGGTGACGGGGGTCAGCGCCTGAGGGCTCCCAGTATGTGAGAGGGGGCAGGCTGGGCTGAGAGACACTCCCCCCCCCCACACACACACCCAGTGCACGAATTTCGTGCACCAGGCCCCTAGTATTAAATAATCACAGACATAATACGATTATAAACCATGAAGACTGCAGAACTGCATAGTTACAAACAAAATGTTTATACAGTAGCATGGTGGGAGTATATAAAAGTGGGACTTGACCTAGTTGGGGAGAGGAAGGATAACTTTACTGTGGAATTGATATTAAAGCTTAGATCTTACGGATGAGGAGGAATAACTATGTAGGGTTGGAGCTCAAAGAGATGCCCAAATTGAATACTACTACAGTATGACATATTAATATGCTCAAAAGACACTCAGGTATTCAGAATATGAGCAGAGGAGCAAAAGAATCAAATACATCCTATAATAGTGCCAATCTTAGAGTTTTAGTATATTTTAAAAGATTATTATGCTAAATGAAATAAGCCAGTCAGAGAAAGATAAATACCATGTGATTTCACTTATATGTGGAGTCAAATGAACAAAATAAAATAACACAATAAAAACAGACTCATAGATACAGAGAACAGACAGATGTGAGAGGGGGAAAAGGTTTGGGGGACTGGGTGAAAAAAGGTGAAGGGATTAAGCAAAAACAAAACAATCAGACACAACAGTGTTGTCAGAGGAAAAGAGGAGTGGGGGAGATAGAAGAGGTAAAATGGGGATAAATGGTGAGGGAAGGAGATATAACTTTGGGTGGTAAATACATGATGCAATATACAGATATATTATAGAGCTGATCACTTGAACCCTGCATAAGGTTATTAACCAATGTCACCCCAATATTCTTGGGATCCAAACAGTTTGATTATTATATGATTGGCATGTCTAAATCATGGATTATAGATGAATGTATGAGAGAGAGGAGTGGCGATGGCATGTACTGAGCACCCAACTATGTGTTAACACTGCTTTACCTTTCATATGTTTTATTCAATTCTCACAGCAAACCTGTGAGACAAGATTATCTTCCCCAACTCATGTATTGGAATGCAGATTCTAAAAGGTTAAGCAACATTGTCTAGGCAGTGGTCGGCAAACTCATTAGTCAACAGAGCCAAATATCAACAATAAAACGATTGAAATTTCTTTTGAGAGCCAAATTTTTGAAACTTAAACAATAGAGATAGGTACATTGTTATTAACATAATTAGGGTACTCCTAAGGCTTAGGAAGAGCCACACTCAAGGGGCCAAAAAGCCGCATGTGGCTCGCGAGCCAGTTTGCCGACCACGGGTTAGGGCCTTGAGTTTGAGAAATGTAATTCAAGTCTCCATTTATCTAATTCCGAAGTCCATGCTCTTGCTAGTAGGTCACCCCTGTTAGATATTTCCATGGAGATTGAATAACTTCACTAACTTCTCCCACACCAGGTTGAGTACTACTGGAGAGACTTTTATAATCCTTAATTATGCCAAACATTTTTTTTGATGTGGGAAGATCTGCAAAAGAGGAATTAGAGATTTAATTTTCTTTAGAAGTGGCCTATAAGGTAAAAAAAATAAAATAAAATAAACAGAAAACATTGGTTCAAGGAACACAGGAAAAATTGAGGTTTATGTTCTATAGGTTTAAAATTAGTGGACTACTTTTACAAGACAATAGATTAAATACTTCCCCTCCCCCAATTCATTAAAAGGATAACAAGGAGAATAAAAATAATATACTCATAAGAGCATGACTATCCTGAAAATTGGAGGTCGCTGGAATCCTACTGATGACTGATTCAGAGCCTGCACAAGAGAAGGCTCTAGTTCAGCTGTTCTCAACCTGTGGGTCGCGACCCCTTTGGGGGTCGAAAGACCCTTTCACAGGGGTCGCCTAAGACCATTGGAAAACACATATATAATTACATATTGTGTGTGTGATTAATCACTATGCTTTAATTATGTTCAATTTGTAACAATGAAATTGGGGGTCACCACAACATGAGGAAATGTATTAAAGTGTCGCAGCATTAGGAAGGTTGAGAACCACTACTCTAGTTGATAAAAGGGCCTTTTTTAATGATAGAACCATAAATCAAAGTGATTGAAGTGAGCTTCCTTTCTTCCATTCAGTTGGCTTCCCCAATTTCATGCTTTCTTCTCCAACCCCAACAGGCCCACATACCCTCAAATAACTCCAATTGACAAACATTTCACCACACACAAAGAACTTTAAATCAAGCCCTCCTCATTCAGGAAACAGACTGACAATAAGAGATACCTACTCATCAAACCAGTTCTTCAAACTTATATGTGAACAGAGGAAAGGGTCATGGGACATATGCACAGATAAGCAAATATCACATCAACTGACACCAGAAGCAGCAGACATTTCAGAGAAAAGAGTATCTCCAAAATATTATCATTAACTAGAGACCTGGTGCATGGATTCGTGCACAGATTTGTGCACCAGTGAGGTCCCTCAGCCTGGCCTGCACCCTCCCACAATCCAGGACCCCTCAGGGGATGGCGGACTGCCAGTTCCGGTCCCATCTCCACAGGCCAACGGGGATTGGGCCGAAATGGGTCTGACATCCCTGGAGAGATGTAGTAGTGTGTGAAGTGGCAGGTGGCCAGGGAGGAGCCTGATCCCAGGCTGGGAACAGCTCCTCTCCTGCTTATCCTGACTCCACCACACCTGCCACCACCGGCTCAGGCATGCAGGGGGAGTGTCCACAGGAGAGGCTATTGCCTGTCGCAGCTGCGCTTGCCACACATGAGCCTGGCATCTGGCGCCCATATGTCAGCTGAGCAGCACCTACAGGTGGCTGCGCCGCTCCCGCTCATCCCAACCCCACTGCACCTGCCGCCTCAGCTGCTGGGTAGCACTGCTGTGGGGGCGGGAGATGCTTGCACTCACCAGCCGTGAGCCCAAGTCTGGAACCTGTCAGCTGAGTGGTGCTCCTGCTGTGGGAGCACAGTGACCACCAGGGGGCAGCTCCTGCATTGAGCATCTGACCCCTGGTAGTCAGTGCGCGTCATAGCGACTGGTCGAACGGCTGACCAGTCGCTGAGGGTTTTATATATACTAGTATAGAAACCCTCAAGAGAACTTTACCCATAAAACAAGAAAAGGCTAGCACAGAAAATAAACAAAACAAGAAAAGTACCAGGTCTCAGAAGATTAGAACATGTCAGAGTTAGCTAACTCCAGAAAGTAAGAAGACATGCTTCAAAGTTGTTTAAAAGCAGGAATTTTAAGAGATGTATAAAAATGAAAAACATAGCAGGAAATTAGTTGGTGATAATTTCAGCTATTCAACATGTGTGTAGTGCTATCTCAGTGTGTTTTTACTTTGCATTTATCTGATGATTAATACTAATTTCATGCATCATTTGTATATCTACTCTGTGAAGTGACTATTCAAATAATCTTTTGCCCATTTTAAAACTAGACTGGTTTTCTTTTTATATTAATTTATAATAGTAAGAGTTTTTAAAATACCTCTCTTATAAATCAATTGATCACATATATGTGGATCTATTACTGGATACTTTATTCTAGTAATGTCCAATGGAAATTTAATTTATAAATTATATATATATT
>NW_006293700.1:4405344-4412279 GCF_000327345.1 Myotis davidii
AATTGGTTAATGATTTATATAACTATTAAAATTTACATATCTATAATTAAGTTATATGAATGATAAAATTTAATTTCCAATATATTTATCTCCACAAGGCCCAGACCCAGGGCAGACTTCAGGGAGACTTCACTTATATGATCTTAAATTTTCAAATTATCACAAAATTAATTAAAAAATGAATTTTATTTTAATACATTTAACTAAATGTTATCCAAATTATAGTTTCAACATGTGACCTAAATAAAAATACCTGGTAATAACTTTGTTCAGGAGACTGTTTTATTTATTACTATTACCACTCCAGGATTATGATAGTACTTGAATTATACATTTTCAGTCATCGGATTACTCAAAAAAATTTTAATTTTCATTTCTGGGAAGTGTTTTCATTAGGTATGAAATTCTTTGTTAACAGTTGTTTGCTTTTAACATTTTAAAGAGATCATTTTAGTGACTCCGATTCATGTTCTTCTCTGAAGAGGCCTTTCCAACATTCTGCTTGTGTTCACTGCTGCATAATGGTTCTTCTGCGGCAGCTGCTAAGCCTCCTCTCGGCCCCTGTGCAGAGCAGCCCGGCCTCACCCTGAGCCTAAGGCGCGGTCGGCCTGGACTCCCCGCTCCGGCTCCCGGCGCTGGGCCACCCCCAGCTCTGGAAACGGCTCCACTCACTCAGCCCGAGGGCCTCCCATGTCTTAGACGTTTCCTTGAGTGAACGGGTTGGTGTTCAGCAAACACTGAGAGCGACCCCATGAAAACGCCGGGCCCTGGGCAGGCCCCGGAGGCCACTTTCCTGCAGCCCAGGGTCCCCCCACGCTCCTTGCATGGCGTCGGGAAGGTCCTTCCGGCCAGTCTCCCTGGGCCTGTCTGGCTAGGCCGGGACTCGCTAGCGTCTCCATCCCACGTGGCTCTGGCCTGCCCGGAAGATCCCGCGAGACCTGCTCTGCAGCAGGAGGAGCTCGCAGCATCCGGGTATCCTGGAGGCGTCCCCATCTGGGGCCCCGCCTACACGTACCTGGCGCAGACCCGCTGCAGCAGGACACGCATGCGCAGTTCAGCAGTTGGCCCAGCTGCACCCCAGCTTCTGCTTCAAAACTTCGAGGCCGGTGCGAACAGGTGCTGCCCCAGCCCTGCGGGCCACCTCGAGGACCAAGCGCCGCCCCCACACCGCCCTTCCGGTGCGGAGTGGGGGTGGGGGTGGGGTCGCTGGAGCCATTCCCTTTCCGTCCGGTGCAGGGAAGACACCCATGTCTCCAAGGGTCTCTCTAATGGGTGGACTTGCCGGCAGTCACTGCCGTGGATGGCAGCACTAAGGAGAGCTGGCTTTGGGGGTACAGGCGCCTCGCTTAGGGGACAGGCTGGACCCTGGCACCGCGGTGTGTGCCCCTCAAGTCCCAGCCTGTGGCCCGGTCTGCCCCTCCCCTGACCACACCGGCTGGACCTCGCAGTAAGAGAAGTGAGCCGAACGCCAGCTTTGCACTTGGCGGAGAGGTGAGTGTTCATGAACGGCTGTGAAGTCCAAATAGCCTTTACTTTAACTTGAAGAATTCTACCCGATATCTTCTTTTAAAAAATGTTTTTATTAATTACGGAGAGGAAGGGAGAGGGAGAGACAGAAACATCGATGCGAGAGAATCATGGATTGGCTGCCCCCTGCACGCCCCCCACTGGGGATCAAGCCCGAAACCCGGGCATGTGCCCTTTACAGGAATCGAACCTGGGACCCTTCAGTCCGCAGGAGGATGCTCTATCCACTGAGCCAAACCGGCGAGGGCCAGAAATCTTTAATTGACTTCGATGATCGTACAGAAGAGGAAGAAAAGAATTGGCAGCTTGTTACTGCTTAATAATAAAACCTTTGCTCCTCCGTGGATTATTGCTCTGGCGCTGCTAGGATGTTCAATGGGAGGAAATAATTATGATAATAATGTCCAGAACAGATGCGCTGGAAATTGTCCCATAACTTTGATACGGTTTTAATTGACAAAACAAAAAATTTAGGCTCCTTTGAGAAACCATGGTTGGACAAGTCCTGCCTTTTTTGTGTGTGAATGGATGGATGTGTATACATTCACATTTTTCACAGACTGCTGGTGTGTTAGATAAATGTTCGTCTAACTACCATTCATTCTGTCCATTTGCAGGTGGAAAAAATGGAATATGAACTGACTTGGCCAAAGTCAGAAAGAGCTGTAACTGACTTTTAAATAAGGTCTTCAGATGTCCAATAATATTTTCTGTTTCCCCAAGATAAAGCCAGAATAAGAGCACAAACCAAATGTTAGAGTCCTGTTGCCTAAACACCTTGAATATATCCTCTGACACTTCAGAAGGTATCAAAAGCTAGTGATTATATTACAAACACTCTACATGGATGAGCACCATGCTAATAGAAATAACCCTAAGTGGGTAGTTTGCATTATCTTAAAAGCATATTTGTTTGTTGCATCAGAACTTTTTTAAAAATTGATTTCAGAGATGGAGAGGGAGAGAGAGATATAAACATCAATGATGAGAAAAGAATCATTGATTAGATGCCTCCTACAGGCCACCTACTGGGGATTGAGCCCCACAACCCTGGTTCATGGGTTGATGCTCAACTATTGAGCCACACCAGCTGGGCAGAACCTATTTTTTAAAAATTAAAAAAACATATATTTCAACATACTAGTATATCCTCTGAGACATTAAAAGTTACCAGACAACTGGTATTTCTGTGTGAAATCCTCAGAAGTCTATCAAATGCTTTAAAAAATAGTACTGATAATAGACATTGCCATATAGTGCTTATTTTACACCAGGCACTGTCAAAGAAGTTTATAATCACACAATCCACACTATACAGTGAGGAGAGTACTGTTATTATCCTGTTCATTTTATAGATGATAAGAGGAGTTCAGTTACTTCCTCAGAATCACCTGGAAAATAAATATTGGAACCAGGATTAGAACTCTTAAAATATGACTCTAGATTCTTTGCTTTTATTACTCCCTGTCCCACAGCCAGTGTTTGTTTTATTCGGTATATAGGGAGTCTAATCTCTGTATGCACATATACTTTTCAGAATTTATCAAAAAGCAAATGCCCAGAAGCCATCAGTGTGGAGGCGCTTCTAATAACCAGGCAGACAAGCTCTCCACCAGGCGGCTGAGAGACCTCACCTAGAAGAGGTAAGACCCCTATGTGATACCCTGGCATCTTGGTTATATTTCCTGTCTTTCATCCCCACATCTCAGCCTCTGGTCAGTTGTAGGGGACATGCCCCCATGCACACCTGTCAAAACGTTGCCCAATGAAGCTTGTGTGCTCCTGCCGTCTTGTGCTTATATATCTTCCTTTGATCAGCTCTGAAATTCCCTGCGCCCCCTACACTTGGTCTATGTTTTCCATTTGTCCAGATTTTTTGTTTTTCTTTATTTCTGCTCTCTTGTCTTCTTTGGATGAATGAGGTATATTTAATTATTCCATTCTTTCCTTCTCCATTAACATTTTCAATTTGTATTCTTTTAGTTTTCTTATAGTGGTAATTTCCAGAAACTGTACTATGCATTTTTAATATATGACTGTCCACCTTAAATTAGCACATTTGTTACTTCTCAGTGCAAACACCTTCAAGCAGTTCAATTCCATTTACCCTATTCCTGCTTTTTGTGCTCCAGTGTTGTCATAATTTTACTTCTGCCTTGCAAGACAATATTGTTCCTTGAAGTAGTCAATTTTTATATATATTTACCTTTCCAATGTTTGTCTTTATTTCTGAAGTTCTGTTTCTATATAGTGTCATCTTTATTTAATATGAGGAATCCTATATAATAAAAAGCTAATATGCAAATTGTCCCCTCGACTAGGAGTTCCACCGGGAGTTTGACCAGGGGGTGGGGCTGGCCGGCCAACCTCCCGCGTCCCCTCCCCTGCCAGCCTGGCCCCATAGGCCTCGATCAGGGCGGGTCTGCTGGACCCCACCCATGCATGATTTGTGCACCGGGCCTCTAGTTATCTTATAATATGCACGAGTGCAGGCCAACTGATTATGTATTGCTCAACTTTTCTTTTTTGTACATTTGGTAGATCTTGACCTTCATTTTTGAAAGGTATTTTCCTAGAGAGAGAATTCTAGGTGAATTGACTCTTCTTTTTGATCACTTTAAAGATATCCTGTTGTCTTTTGCTTCCCATAGTAAGGGTGACCATTAAGATGTAAGTTTTTGCCCCACTCGTGTGGCTCAGTGGTTGAGCGTAGACCTATGAACCAGGACGTCACAGTTCAATTCCCTGTCAGGGCACATGCCCGTGTTGCAGGCCCTATCCCCAGTAGGGGGCATGCAGGAGGCAGCCAATCAATGATTCTTTCTCATCATTGATGCTTCTATCTTTCTCTCCCTCTTCCTTCTTCACACACACACACACACACACACACGCACACACACATCCCCCCTGCTTTTTCATTGTTTGTTTTATTTTTGCTTTTTTGAAAGCAATGTGTGATTTTCTTTGGCTGTTTTTAAATATTTCTGTCTGATAACTAACTGGTATATAAAATATATAAATCACCTGTAGATTTCTCTCTTTTTCTTTGTTTTTTTTTCTTTTCTTTTTGCATGCCTCATATGTTTGGATTGGATGAAAATTGTATAAATTCCAAATGATACTATCTTCCTCCAGGTGGGCTAAATTTTCTTTTGGAACACCAGAGCACTGGTCCTTTAAGGCTAGCTTTCAGTGGTCCTTAGGCCTACTTATTTTAGTTTTATCTTTATTTCCAAGGTGCGATCTCACTATTAGAGCATAGCCGTTCTGGGGTCTCAGATGAAACCCTTGGGCACTTAGCAAAGCCACACCCCTTTGGCAGAGTTGAACGCCAGCCTTTCTCTTAATGCCTTGTGGCTGCTGCCATCTCTGGTTTAGCGCTCTAAACTCACAGATGCTAATTCTACTAAGTTTTTAAAATGTTTTTTGAGTCTTCCCTGTAAGTGCAGTTTAGGATAGAAGTCAGCTGATGATTTAGGGGAGAATTGTGCATGAACTGTTGAACTCCATCTCTGAGGTTTCCTCCTTTCCTGGTGATTGTGTAGGAAGGCAGCCCCCAGATCTGGCCTCCGTGTCTCAGCACAGTAAGGCTTACATTTCTTGCTTATGCTGTTTCCCTTCTCTGATATTTGGAAAATGATTTCAGTGAAGTCTTTCCTTCCAGAAAGAATGCGAATCTCACATTTCATACTTCCCTTCTGCCTATACTGGATGATTTCCAAAACCTTTAAATCTATGTTTTATACATTTCCCCCCTGCTTTTTCATTGTTTTCTGCTGGAGGGTAAGTTTAAAACAAGCTATTTTAATATGGCCGGAATCAGAAAACTACAGATGTTTGTTGTTACAAATAGTATTTTATTCAGAAAAGGTGACACAATCCATGGTAACAATTTAAAACATTGAGAAATTAAAAAGATACATGATGAAAAGTATACTAACATGACCCCAGTTATTCTTTATAATTCAACTAAGCTTTGTTGTACATTTATAATCACAGATATGCATGTGTTTGTACGTATTTATGAATTTGTGCGTACATGCATGTGAACTCATTAACTATTATACCACTCCATCTAATTAAGAAATTAACACTACCTTATTGTTTTAAAACACGTTCACCACTTTTTTATTTTTAACTTTTGTATGTTTATGTTAAATTTATCAAATATTTTCCTTAATTATTTCTTAATTTTGTGGCATCTCACTTAGAAGGACCATTCTTACTTCAAGCATATGTTTTAAAAAATCTTCAATATTTTCTTGAAGCCCTTTAAGATTTTCATTTATTATGTTTAAACGTTGGATCAATCAAACATTTATTTTGGTATAAGGACAGGAAGGAGAAATCTAACTATATTTTTCCAAATGGGTATCCATTCTTTTCTAATACTGTTTTTTGAATTCATCTTTCCCAAATAAATTTGAAAGTGATGCTGTATTTGAACTAAATTTCTATAAATAGTACTTGATATGATTATTGGCTCTATCTTCGGATCTGTTGATCTAGAAATCTATCAGCCAGTAGTAATATATTTTATTTATTTGCTTTGTAATATATTTCAATATTTTATGTGTCTTACTACTGATTTTTTAAAAAAAATCCCAGCTAATTTCACATGTTTAAACTTTGATAAGAACTGTAAAAAGTCATTATTTTGTCTGCTAAATATTCCAGTTTGAGAAACACTATATTATATCAGATGTCCTATGCTTTGCTTTGAGTTATCATTACAGCTCCCTGGACCATAACTTCTATACATTTTATTAAAGTGGATGTATGGTATCTCTAGAGCTTATTACTTGAGATCATATGTCATATGCAGTCCATAGTGTGGTGACATGTTTCTATTCCCCCCCTGGTACATTTGCTTGGCACCTGGCAGAGTCCCTCCAGGAGGGGTCATCCTTTTCTCTGTTTTCTTTTACAAAATTAACCTTAGTCTATCTAAGTAGCACTTAGTTGACATAAGTGTGCGAAATGTATCACAAAGAAGTTCTTTATGTATATAGGCAACAAGTTTTCAACACAAAAAAGAATAACCAGGTATGTTTCTGCATAGATTTGTTCTCAGTTCTGAGCTCTCATTCTATCTCTTACAAATATTCCTTGCATATTTGAAAGGATACTTAAAAATATATTTATCCATTTCAGTAATCTCCAATATGTGTCTCAACATTGAATGTTCTGTCTTAGTTCCTAGCACATTTTTATCTACTACATATATTCATTGCATTGTTGTAGTAGTTGTACTGGTTAATAATGCAGATTTTTTTCAATAGATGGAGTTACACATATGTTGATATATATGTGATTTGATATGTATGCTATTTTGTTGTATTGACAACAAGTTTCAAAACTTCATATGTCAAATTTGCTGAAGGTGTTAACATCATAGATATTTTTAC
>NW_006293700.1:4412921-4424071 GCF_000327345.1 Myotis davidii
GGAAGTATTCCCCCCCCCGCCGTATTCACCAGACCTTGCTCCTTCAGATCACCACTTGTTCCGATCGATGGCACACACCCTTTCTGAGCAGCACTTCAAAACGTACGAAGAAGTGGAAAATTGGGTCTCTGAATGGTTTGCCTCAAAACAAGTTCTATTGGGACGGTATCCAAAAATTACCTGAAAGATGGGGGAGATGTGTAGCTAGCGATGGATATTACTTTGAATGAAGCACTTTTGATGTTTCTCTTGAAATTATTGTGTTTTCTTTGATTTCAAAATACGCATTATTAACCAATACACCTAGTATATAGTAATTTTTCATAAAATGCTGAATATGCACAAATTCAAAAATTTTGCCACTCTTTTAAGTTATGATTCTAACCTATATTTTATTAAAGTAATAAATACTGTAAAATTCATTTAATAATAACACCAGTTTCACCCTAACTGGTTTGGCTCAGTGGATAGAGTGTCAGTCTGGGGACTGAAGGGTCCCAGGTTTGATTCATGTCGGGGGCATATGCCAGGTTGTGGGTTCAATCCCCAGTGTGGAGCATGCAGGAAGTAGCTGAACAATAATTCTCTCTCATTATTGATATTGATATCTCTCTCTACCTCTCCCTTCCTCTCTATGTTTTCTTATATTAATGTTCGTTATTCTGATGAAAATGTCACAGAATAATACCTGAAATTTCAATAGTGTTTTACATCTAAAAAAAATAACACCAGTTTCTTTTACATGTTTTAATAGATATAAGTTTTTTTATATTAATGTTTGTTATTCTGATGAAAATGTCAGAGAATAATACCTGAAATTTCAATAGTGTTTTACAATTTACAATTTTTTTCCACATATAGTATTTAATTTGATTTTGACTAAATCTTCATGAAGTAGATAGATGTTCGTTATTTACAATTTACAGCTGGGAAAAGCAAAATGCAGAGATGTGAAGTGATTTTAGACTCACCCTCTATTCAGTGTACTTTGAAATGATTTGATAATAAAATTAGACATTTTGCTTTAAATTATTGTTATTAATTTTTTTATTTAAAAATTTAATAAGAACCTAGGGAGGATATTCTGAACTTCTCCCTGCATTTATTGGAATAGTGAAATTATTGAAATAGTGACATAAAAATTTTATTTTACCTTTTACTAATAGCAGAATATTTTATTATCACAGGAGTTTCATTTTAAATATATTTCGTTTTTCCCAATCTGAAGCCTATAACATTTTTTCACCAGAATAATAAGCCATGAATAATCACAAAAACATGGAAAAGTATTATACTCATACATTTTGATAAATGATTGAAGACAGAGGACTCTTGTTATTTTTGTTTTTTCTGAGAGTAAACAGATTTATATTATGGACTAAATACCCACTTATGCTTGGAGGATAATCATGTATTCATTTGGTTGATGCCAAACTGAAACACAGGGTTTCTGCAGTCACACAGATACTCACACACTTCAGATCAAGTCAGTGAGTCTTCAAGTTTTGCTCACAACAAGCTAAGAGCTGAGAGTTTTCATAGTTTCAGGTCATTGAGCGAATCCAAGATCTAGAAGATTCAAAAAATAGTGGGAATAAGTTTTGGTTTGTAGATTAGGCAGGAGTCTGGAAACTTAAAGTTAAAAAGCAAGGTAAACATAATAGAAAAATGAAAACAATGAAGATGCAGAAGAGATTAAGAGTCTAGCTAGGTTTACCAGTCTGTAATGTCAAAGATGAATGTATGGGCAGTGGCCCTGGAGGCTTGCAGAGGAGAGCAACCACAAGATCTACTTTGCATGTGTTACAGCTTCTACAGGAAGTGTTTGCATTATAAATCAGGGTTTAAACGACTGCTGCCATATTTTAATCATTTAAAATATTTTTTATTCATAGAATAGTGCCCACAAATACTTGCAAATTTTTTTATTTATGTACAAGAATACACACACAGTATATGCACATTAAGATCCATTTATGTATGATCATAAGATAAATGAATGTATCTTATAATATGCATTATTTCCTTTTATCTGCCCATGCTCTATTTCCTCACCATACCATAAATGTTAAAATTATAGCATTCAGCATGTTATTACAATAAATGTGAGCATTTTGCAAACATCTGAAAACCTAAGAATAGGAAATCCTTTTTTGCTCTTTACCAAAAAGCATTACTAAATAGGAACTCTATTGTATATGCTGAATTGTTCCTTCTTCATAAAACACATCTTGTTTAAACCATTTAAACATTTTCCTTATGTCAATTGAAGAAATATAACAATCCTGAAAGAGGAATGTTCCTTTACAGTGAAAAAAAAAAATTAGACCAACCCACAGATCATTTCTGCTGATTCTAATGGCTCTTCCCCAGCTCGTTGGTCAATATGACGTTGTGTTTGACAGTAGTCTCCAGTGTAGCACTGCCAGAGAAAGCTAGCCTGGGCACGCACCAGCCAAGTATTCTTCCACGTCCTCACACGCTGAGTAAATCTTTGCTTACTGGCAGCCTTGCCCACCAGTTGGAGCCCTTGCCTGGAAAGGAGAAACAGATATAGATGTGAAAACTTGGGCTCGGGTGAAAGAGGAGAGATGGAAAAGTTCAGGAAAAAGCAAGGGGGAAGCATTTGAGAATTCTTTTCCATAAAAATAAAAAAAAATGTTAAAATGATGAATCAAAGTGAGAAATGTTCATATATAATTCATAACCATGTAACTATTGCTTCCTTGGATTTTTAAAACCATACACTGAAAAAAGTGTTTAGATAAAAGTATTGATAGTGAACAAAACTCAACCAAGTACAAACTTAGGTCCATACAAAGAGCTGCACATGGATGTTTACAGCAGATTTATTTATAATTGCCTAAACTTGGAAGCAACAAAGATGTCCTTCAGTTGATGAGTGGATAAGTAAACTGTGATGCATCCAGACGGTGGAATATTATTCAATGCTGACAATTCAATAAGAAAAGAATGAATTGTCTAGAAGGTGTTGGGGAACTGGTTTATGATATGAAAATTATAATATGCATTCCAACCTAACAACATTCACAGATCAATATTGATTAATTAATGTCTAATGTCCTAAATATGAAAGATAAAATACAGAAGATAAGAAAACTAAAGGAGAGAGCATATCTTAGTGACCTAAAAGGAAAAAGGACTTCTTAAAACTTAAATATCACAACCAAATTTATTATTTTAATCAAACCCAAATTAAAATTTTCTGTTTAACAAGGAGTACCAAAGAAAAATATTAATAATCAGGATGAGAGAAATTATTTTTAATGACTAGAATCTATAAGAGATTACTATTTAGAATATGCAAGAATCCCTACAAAAGTTGTGTAAAATACACCAATCTCAGTAGAAAAACAGGCAAAAGATCAAGAGAATTTACCAAAGAAGAAATTCAATAGGCCAACAAAAATATGAGGACACAGCCTAACTCATAGTGAGAAATGCATATTATAAGACTAATGAGATATCACTTTATGCTTATTGAACTGGAAAAATAGAAAAATGGAAAATGATGAGTGTGGGCAGGAGGAGGTATGAACCTCTTCTGGTGCAAAGATTGACTATTGCAGCCGTTTTGTAGAGCAATCTGGCAGTACTCAGTCAAAATACGCATGTGTGAGCCCTAGCTGGTTTTGCTCAGTGGATAGAGCATCAGCCTGTGGACTGAAGGGTCTTGGGTTCGATTCTGGTCATGGCACATGCCTGGGTTGTGGGTTTGATCCCCAGTAGGGGACGTGCAGGAGGCAGCTGATCAATGATTCACTCTTTTTTTAAAAAAAATATATTTTATTGATTTTTTACAGAGAAGAAGGGAGAGGGATAGAGAGTTAGAAACATCGATGTGAGAGACACATCGATCAGTTGCCTCCTGCACACTCCCTACTGGGGATGTGCCTGCAACCAAGGTACATGCCCTTGACCAGAATCGAACCTGGGACCCTTCAGTCCACAGGCTGACGCTCTATCGACTGAGCCAAACTGGTTAGGGCCAATGATTCACTCTTATCTCTCTCTCCTTCTCCCCACTCTGCCCTGCTCCCCTCTGCCTTCTCTGCTCTACTCTGGTCTGAGGAGACTTTTTCATTGTTTTAGCTTCATCCAGGGAAATGCAGTCTTGAGTCTTTGGTAGAAAGGGGAAAAATGAGCTCCTCAAGGCAGAGGAGGCTGAGTTATATAGACAGAAGTCCTTGCCCCATCCTTGATTGGTCTGTCTTATGAAAATGAGGTCTTCAAATCCTTTCATTGATCCAAAAAACACTGTTCTGATTAGTCAGTGTGGAGCTGCTATGATTGGTTGGTGGAGCTGGTGAAGGGATTATATTTATGTAGTTTCTGTTGGATGGGGAAATTCTCAGTCCTATTGGTTGAAATACAATTCCAGGAACTCCAGGAACTCCTTGATAAGGGCTGGCTCAAGGGTCAGGAACAGCGCAGGCAGACATTTCAGTGTGGGAGGCAGGCAGTTCAGCGCAGGCTTCTCCCTGAATCACAGTTTGTGTAAGAAGCTCCTGTTTAGAAATGGCTGCTAGGCTTTGGTTTTAAAATTTGGGCCCAGTTAGCCACCTGGCATCCTTATTATTTCTCAGGATCCACAAATGCAGAATTAATCTTAAACATTTGTTGGAAGAATATTATAAGTTTGTTCTGGTACAGAACAAACCTGGTCAGTGGTAACATGACCTTGTTGCTTGGATTCAGATGAAATAAAAAAAAATTTAAGGCAATTTAGATCATATGGAAACTATTTCCAAAGTCAGAGAGGCCACAAAACTTCAGTTTCTCTTTTGATTCAGCATGTATGGAACTATTTGCCATTCCTGGAAGTTAGAAACTACAACTGTGGAGGCTGTTTTTATTTTGTTCTGAAAAGTAAGTATAACTGAGCAGAGTAGATTAAGTGCTTAGGTTCTTGCCTCATGTCAATTTATAGTCACTATAACTAGAAAGCATATCATTTTTAAAAGAAAAATATAGTGCCTGTGACTATATCAATGCTACTTCCACTAATAGTGTGTGTGGCCATCTAGGAAAGTAGTTCTGCCTCCTTCATTCAGGGGCTGGGGTACTGTAGAGACCTTGTTGATCTCTTTTCTGGGATGATTCCCCACCTGTAAGGTTAAACCTATGTCCCTGCTGTGAACACATTTCAGCCCACCTGAAGTGGAAAGAACAAAGATCAGGATAAGCAACCTGTACCGCCCCAGGCCTCCACCACCCTATTGTCTGTGTCCATGGGTTATGCATATATGTATACTAGTTCTTTTTTTTTTTAAATATATTTTATTGATTTTTCACAGAGAGGAAGGGAGAGAGATAGAGAGTTAGAAACATCGATGAGAGAAACATCGATCAGCTGCCTCCTGCACATCTCCCACTGGGGATGTGCCCGCAACCCAGGTACATGCCCTTGACCGGAATCGAACCTGGGACCTTTCAGTCCGCAGGCCGACGCTCTATCCACTGAGCCAAACCGGTTTCGGCTGTATACTAGTTCTTTGGTTGACCTCTTACCACCCAGCAAACCCATTTTCTAATGTTTACTAATTTAGTGTGGAGAAGATAAAGAAAGATTGTAGATGTGGGCAGCTAGTAGTCTGAAATGCCTTACATTATTTATTGTGAGATTGGATATGAAAGCAAGTTATAACCATCTACCAAAATCCACCTTAAGTATAAATACACAAATAAATTAAAGGTAAATGGATGGAAAATATGTCATGTAAACACTAAGCAAAAGTTAGCCAAGCCCTAACTGGTTTGGCTCAGTGGATAGAGTGTCGGCCTGCGGAATGAGGGGTCCCAGGTTCGATTCAGGTCAAGGGCATATACCTTAGTTGTGGGCACATCCCCAGTAGAGAGTGTGCAGGAGGCAGCTGAATTGATATTTCTCTCTCATCAATGTTTCTATCTCTCTATCCCTCTCCCTTCCTAAAAAACCAAAATAGCTAAGTTAATATCAGGTAAAGTAGACTTTAGAACAAGGAATAATAGTATTCATATAGTATGAAAGAGACATTTCATACTGATAAAGAAGTCAATTCATGAAGAGACTATATAAATTGAAAATCTATATTCACATAATAATAGAGCTTCAAAATACATGAAACAAAAAATCCAATCTAGTTGTATAGAAAAATCAGAAATCCAAAATTATGTTTGGTAAAAAAAGAAAAAAAAGCATTATTTTCTTCTATGGTCAGGAGCAAGGCAATGATATCTGCTCTTACTACTTCCATTCAACTTTTTACTGTTTAATGTTTTGGGGGTCATATCCAAGGAGTTATTCCCCAAACCAAAGTCACGAAGCCATGTTTTCTTCTTTCTAATAGTTTTGCAGTCTTAGGTCTTAGGTTTAAGTCTTAACCCCATTTTGAGTTGGTTTTTGGATATGGTGTGGTATAAGGGTCCAATTTCATTCTTTTGCATGTTGTCCTTAGAATAAAAATAGGGCAAGGAAAAGATATAGAAGTCATCATATTTGGAAAATAAAAGTAATGCTGTTTTTGTTCACAGGAGTCATGATCTATGTTGAGAAAAACAACTGTCTTAAGGACACTACAAAAAAGCTAATGTAATGGATAGTCTTATTAATCCCTTGCACACTGAAAACTCTGCAAAAGGTGTATTAAAGACCTAAGTGAATGGAGAGATGGATGCATCCATCCTCCCACCTGGTATGGTTCTCACTCTGGGACCCATGCTGCCAGAGCACTATCCGGAACCTGCCTGCTGACCCTGCTTGAGAAAACAGATAGTGCAGTGAAAGACTTTGACTGAATGCTTCTACTTACAATGTGACTCATGGTACTTCTGCTCACATTTCATTAGCCAGAGCCACTGGTCAAGTTTATTTAAAGGATGCAAGGAAATACAATCTTTCCCCAGGAAAGGCACCAGATATCTCAGCATCCAAGTTATTGATTAAAATAAAAAGGGGAAATTGCTCTGAGATTGAAGGATTGCCTTTTTGGCACTGGAACTAGTAAGTGGTGTTTTTGTTTTGGGAAGCGAAATCCTCTAGGTTGAAATTAAGGTCATTTCACACATTAGGGTAATTTTCAAGGAGTTTCTTCATTTATCCTGTAGATCACAGGATTTTGCCCATTTTTTTAATTGGGTCATTTATTTTATTTTTCTGGCTGCTGAATTATTTGAGTTCCTTATATATTTTGGATACTAACTCCTTATCAGATTTATGGTTTGCAAATATTTTCTCCCATTCCGTAGGTTGTCTTTTTACTCTGTTGATCATTTCTTTTGCTGTGCAGAGGCTTTTTAGCTTAATATAATTCAATTTTACTTTTATTTCCTGTGCTTTTGGTGTTATATCCAAAGATCATTGCCAAGACCAATATTAAGAAGTTTTTTTCCTATGTTTTCTTCTAGTACTTTTATAGTTGTAGGCCTTAGGTTTAAGTCTTTAATCCATTTTGAGTTGATTTTGTATATGGTGTGAAATAAGGGTTCAGTTTTATTTTTCTTGAATGTTGGATATTTAGTTTTCTCAGTACAATTTATTGAAGAGACTGTACTTTACTTATTGTGTGTTCTTGGCACTGTTGTTTAAGATTAATTGACTGTAAATGTAAAATTTTTCTGGGCTATTTATTCCATTGCTCTATGTCTGTTTTTATACTCATACCATGCTGTTTTGATTACTGTAGCTTTGTAGCATATTTTGAAATTGGATAGTGTGATGCCTCCAGCTTCGTTCTTTTTTGCTCAAGATTGCTTTGGCAATAATGAAGGATAAAAATTACATGATCATTTAATTTTGTCAAATGCAGGAGAATTATTTAACAAAATTCAATACCCTTATGATTAAAAAACAAACAAGCCTCTCAACAAATTGAAAACTCTCAATATAAAAGGAATATACTTGAACATAATAAAAGCCTATAATGAGTCCATAGCTAACATCATACTCAGTGGTGAAAAGCAAAAAGCTTTTCCTCTAAGATCAGGAAGTAGACAAGGATGCTCACTCTCACCACTTCTCTTCAGTAGAGTACTGAAAGTCCTGGCCAGAATAATCAGGCAAGAAAAAAAAATAGAGGGCATTAACCCTTTGAGTGCCAACCAATATCCTAGGAACTATGCTAAAATTGCCAAGGCATTTTGAGTTAAGGTTTTTTAATTTTTTTCCCCACATAAAGAGTGAACTACTAGCATCTAATAGTGACACTGCAGGAGGAGCGTGCGCTCCCCGGCACTATAGGGATTAAAATAAAAAAAGGAAGACGTGAAATTGTCCCTACTTACAAATGACATGATATTGTATATATAGAACATCATAAAGACTCCACCAAACCACTTGAGGACTAATAAATGAATGTAGTAAAGTTGCAGGATACAAAATCAACACACAAAAACCACTCACATTTCCATACACTAGCAATGAACTACCTGAAAAAGAAATTAAGAAAATCGTGCAGTTTATGCTAGCATCAAAAAATATTTTGGAATAAATGTATTCCAAATGGGGGTGAAAGATCTGTACGTTGAAAACTGTAAAACAATGATGGAAGAAATTAAGAAGACACACATAAATGGAAAGGTATCCTGTATTCATAGATGAGAAGATTCAGTTTTCTCTTAATCACTTTTTTTTTTAACTATCTTGATGGAGAAATGAAAAGAAAGTGAACAGATCTGCCTTCTTTTTGATCTTCTTCAACCATTGGGCATTCCCTTTTCTTATTCATCTATTTCTTAAAACATGATTTAAAAGTTTTATTTTTTTATAGGGAATTTAAAAAGTTAATCTTAGGTAATTCTGTGTTCAATTTTATTCAAAAAATTCTTATATGTTCACGATTCCCCCCCCCCCCAGTTTATCAATTTAAAGGTTCTCCTTTCTATATCTTGAATACATTGAACTACATTTTTATTCATCTTTATTTTATGGTTCTCTTAATAGCCAACGGCATTATTTTTTATTTACAAATATAATTCACTTTTTGTATAAAATTTATACAATTAAAACAAGTACTTATTCACTTCTTGAATTTATGACAGACAGGGTGTCCCAAAGGCTCTCTTTTTAAAAGTGAGGGGGGAGAAAACATTGGCAGGAAAGCCCCATGCAAAGCAATTCTTTCTTCCTGGAAAACTGTGGGTATTAGCAATTTCTGATATTTTCATTAGTTGAAAGAAAACACCAAAGTCATCTTTCTGTGGTTTTGTCTTTTTTAACATAAATCTGAGTTTCCGTTTTTCTAGGCAGCAATTTCTTGCTCCTCAGTACTTTCCTCTGGCAGGGACGACAGGCCTCTGAAGAAAGTTTTGAATGAAACTGCTCTGGTGTTAGATAACCAGAGTGTTGTTAATCCTGTAAGAAAACTGATTCATGGGGATCCTTTCAAACTATATTCCTGTCCCCTTCATAGTCCTGTTATCCTCAAGGCCAATGGTTGTGCTAAGTCATAAATTTGATACATCACTTTCCTGCTTAGAACTCTCATGCCTATTGGGTGTTCCAAGCACCTCTCCATCCATGTAAAGGTCTCCATCTCCATAAAGTGAGTTCTTCCCAAATATCCATCTCATCTATTACTCTGGCCTCAGAATGTATGGTCAAATGGCATCAAAATACCTTTAGACCTTCACTGTTTGCATGATGCTTTTCACCTCTGAACTTCTGCTTGTTGGTTTTAGGAAGTCTTTCCCATTGGAATAAAAAACAACTACCCACATATTAATTGAAGGCATCCATTTAAATCTGCATGATATTAGAATGAACTTGGCTCAAACCCACAGACCTATATTTTGTTTCTGTATGTGTAAGGTCAGGGGCAGTATTTCAGAGTTTCCACTTAGACGGCTGTGCATTCGAATGTCTTTTTTAAAATGGTGACTTTGTGTGTGTGTGTTTTTATTGATGTCAGAGAGGAATGGAGAGGGAGAGAGAGAGAGAGAGAGAGAGAGACAGAGAGAGAGAGAGAGAGAAATCAATGATGAGAGAAAATCATTGATCGGCTGCCTCCTGCACACCCCCTACTGGGGATTGAGCCCACAACCCAGGCATGTGCCCTGACCAGGAATGAAATCTAGACTTTCTGGTTCATAGGTCGACGCTCAACCACTGAGCCATGCTGGTTGGGCTTAATGGTGACTTTGGATCGAGTTCAGGTCTTTTCGAATGTTCAGTTTCACTCATGTGTCACTTCCTGGACTGTTTTGTTTTCTTTGCTTGGCTCCAGAAAAGTTTCCTAAAAAGCTAAAAAAAATTCTGCATATAGCAGACTTTATCTCAGACTAGAAAAATGGAAAGCATTTATATCAAAACAAACAAAAAGATTCAAAATTGATATAAGTTCCTGCCATTTATAGTTCTTTAGGCATCACATTATTTGAATTTCTCAATGTGTCTTTTCCCCAGGGACTTCAACACCAGCCATTTGCTTTACACTTTTTAGACCTTGTTATCCTTCTAATCCCCCTTCTAGGCTTTCTATTCTACCGGGAGACTCAGATTCTCTCACCTGCAAATAGGAAGCAATTTCCACATAATCCGTGACTCAGAATGGCTTCTCATGAGTTCATTTAATTAAACAGAGTGGACTTAGAGGTTTTGAAGTTTAGACTCATTCCCCCCACCCCTACCTTCAACAAATCTCCCTCTGTGTATTGAAGTTCAGACCTATATACTAATATTCCATTTGCTATGAATTAGGCTAGCTCTCACAGATGCATGGAGGAGAAACAGTTTCGTTAGGATTTAAAATAATCAATTCTTTCCTCTCTGTCGAACCTTACACATATGCCCTCATTCTCTGAGCACACACCCTCTGAAGTACCTCTCAGCAAGATGATTAGCTTCCGAAGGCGGGGTGTTTTGTGTTTTGTTTACCATATTTCAAGTGACTGAATATTATCTGATATATAGTGGCAATCAAATATTTTAATTAAATTATATTTGGGCTAGTTGCTGCATTTGTCTGAAAGTGTTTTGCTTCTGAAAGTTATCTCAAAGCTTGGGATTAATAGCTGTTTAATTGTATTGCTGAATACAATAATAGCTTTTATTTGTACACCTTAGCATTCTAAAAATACTCTGATGCAAATTAGTTTTGCTTAATCCTTACATGAACTTTGTGGGGTAGATAGAATAGGTAATATTATTCCTG
>NW_006293700.1:4424153-4438127 GCF_000327345.1 Myotis davidii
CTGAGAAAAAAAGAAATAGTAAATTGGATTCCAAACTTAAATTGATGTCTTTGCGTAATAATAATAAAGGGTATAATCATTTTTTAAAAAAATTGAAATGTCTTATTTTTGCCTCTAAATTGCCTGGGAGATGCAGAAATTATAATCAGCGTTGTTTTTGTTGTTGTTGCCTGTTTTTAAAAAATATATTGTATTGATTTTTTACAGAGAGAAAGGGAGAGGGATAGAGAGTTAGAAACATCGATCAGACCAGCTGCCTCCTGCACACCCCCTACTGGGGATGTGCCTGCAACCAAGGTACATGCCCTTGCCAGAATTGAACGTGGGACCCTTGAGTCTGCAGGCTAATGCTCTATCCACTGAGCCAAACCGGTTAGGGCTAATCAGAGCTATTTAATAGAAGCACACCACAATGCAGAATTGCTCTTTTCAATTAATATTTTAAATCAAAATTTTCTGAGGTTACCATTTTTTAAAATTCATTGAGATGAAAGTCACTTAACATAAATTTAACCATTTATAATGCATAATTCAGTACCATTTAATACATTCATCATGTTGTGTAACTATCACCTCTATATAGTTTCAAAACATTTTCATCACCTAAAATAAAATCTCATACATATTAAGTATACTATTCCTCTCCCTTCCCCCTTACCCCCATCCCTTGGCAACCACTAGTGTTCTGTCTATCTCTCTGAATTTACCTCTCTGGATAGTTTCTATAAATGGAATCCTACAATATGTGACCTTTCATGTCTGGCTTCTTTCACTTAGCATGATGTCTTTAAGGTTCATGCATGTCATAGTATCTATCAACTTTTATTCTTTTTTTATGGCGAAGTAATTTTCCATTGTATATAGGTTCCACAATTTGTCTATCCATTCAACCACTGAAGGACTGTTTTCAACTTTTGGCTTTTGATAGTGCTGGTATGAATATATATATATGTATGTATGTATTTGTTTGACTCCTTGTTTTTATTTTTTATTTTTTATTTTTATTTTTTTTTAAATATATTTTATTGATTTTTTACAGAGAGAAAAGGAGAGAGATAGAAACTTGTTTTTAATTCTTTTTGTTATGTACCTAGGAGTGGAATTTCTAGGTCATATGACCACTTTGTTTCTAACTTTTTGAGAAACTGCCAAAGTATTTTCCACCACACCTTCATCATTTTACATTTCTACCAGCAATATATACGCGTTCCAGTTTCTCGTGTCCTTGCCAGTCCTGGCTGTTTTTGTTTTCATGGTTATAGCTGTTCTAGTGGGCATGAAGTGGTACCTCTTGTGGTTTTGATTTCATTATCTAAATGACAGATGATTCTGAGCATCTTTTCAAGTGTGTGTTTGTCATTAGTATATCTTCTTTCTTTGGAAAAATGGATATTAGTAAACACTTTCTTTGAAAAAATGGCTATTCAAGCCCTTTGCCCATATTTTAGTTGAGTTACATGCCTTGTGCTCATTGAATTGTAAGACTTCTTTATTTATTCTGGATGGCAGGCCTTTATCAGATATATGAATATATTTTCAAATACTTTTTGCCATCTGTAAATTGACATTTACCATTCTTAATAATATACTATGTTTTGGTGCACAAAAGGTTTTAATTTCAGTTAGGTACAATTTGTTCTTTCTTTCACTGTTCATAGTTTTGGTGATATATATGTACATATGTATGATAAATATGTCTTTAATTCATATATAATAACACTATATATGAAATATTATTTGTATTAAATCTACTACCCCTTGAATTTTTGAATTCTGTCTTTGAAGAAGTCATCCTATCTAATAAAAGAGAAACACGGTAATTAGCCGTACCTCCGCTACCCTTCCCATTGGCTAATCAGGGCGATATGCAAATTAACTGCAAGCCAAGATGGCGGCCGGCAGCCAGGCAGCTTGAAGCAAACATGAGGCTTGCTTGCTTCAGTGACGGAGGAAGCCAGTGTTCCCCGCTTGCCGCTGCCGGCCATTGTTACAAATACAGAAGCTAAACAAAACCCCAGAAACCTGCTTTCAACCAGCCGGGCTTCAGCCAGCAGGACCGCGACATTGTTTCAATTATAGAACAAACGCAGATTCCTGCTTTCAGCCAGCCGGGATCTCAGAGCTGGAGTGAGCAGGACCGCAACAGTGTTACAATTATAGAACCCAAACAAACCAGATACCTGCTTTCAGTAGCAAAGGCCTCAGAGCTGGCGCCAAGCCTCAGAGCTAAAGCTGGCCCAGAATAAAAAAGAAAAAAAGGAGCAGTTGGGAGCTTCAGTCCCCCGCCAGCCTGAAAACAGCCCTCAGCCCCTCACCCAGATTGGCCAGGCACTCCAGTGGGGACCCCCGCCCTGAAGGGTGTGTGACCAGTTGCAAACAGCCATCAGCCCCTCACCCAGGCTGGCCAGGCACCCCAGCGGGACCCCCACCCTGATCTAGGACACCCTTCAGGGCAAACCAGCCGGCCCCCACCCATGCACCAGGCCTCTATCCTATATAGTAAAAGGGTAATATGCCTCCCGGCACCGGGATCAGCATGACAGGTGGAAGAGCCCAAACCCCCTGATCGCCCTGTGGCTCTGTGTGTGACAGGGTGCAGAGCCCCAACCCTCCCTCCATGGGCCCTGCTCTGTATGTGACGGGGTAGAGCCATAACCTCCCCATTGGCCCTGCCCTGAGTGTGACAGTGGTGATGCCCTAACCCCCTGAATATATAACTAGTTGTTTGCATATACTTCCTAAAGCAGAATTGAAACTAAGCAGCTGGCAAAGCTAAGGTGAGACATTATCGCAGACACAATGGCCACAGCATTCCTTGGTGTTTCATCCCAGCCACTGGTAACTTCTGGCCAAGGGAGTGGCATGTGCCTACTTAGAACTGAATTATCTTTTGTCCAGCTAGGAAAGAAAGCGCTGGTGCCACCAGGAGTTCCTCCGGGCAGACGTCATTTGGGTTCTCTAATTTAATAGGGTGCAAATAGATCCTAAAATTAAAAACCCAGTCCTCTGTTTATTTCTTCTGTTTGGGGAGCAGTCAATAAACTCCACAAAACATGGGCTCTGTGCTGTGTTTCCAATGTCAGCTGCCCCTGCAGCCAACTTCTGCTTGCGATGAAAGGGTTCCATTGACTTCTACCAACCAGAAACACAGAAGACTGACTATCCAGGAACCCCACTTTATTTTCAGTTATGGCTTCTTCTGTTTCCATATTTAAAAACAAAAAGTCTTTCTTACCTCTGGTTTTCCAGTTTAGCCAGGTCTTCAATTTTACTAACAACAATGTGTTTATATGGTATTTCAACCCAAAGGAAGCCCAGTTCCTTACATGAATATATACATAGTCTTTCCTTCTTCTCCTCACCTTCCCATGCCACAGCCCTATAAATACAAATCATGTCATTCATGAAATATGAACTCAAGGGTGGAGTATGCTTGCTGCAGAAACAGCATATAACATTGGGTACTATGATTGATTCATATGGGGTTGCTGAAAGACCACTGCGGGGTAGGGGTGGGGGGGGGGGCGGGAATCTATTGGAAATAGAACATAAAATATATTTTATGATTCAAAGAGAAAATTATTACCTAAAGATTAAAGATATGAATGAAATGAAGAGGAAATCACATTAATTGGCAAAAATAACATAAAAATTATCTATAATAATAATAAAAGCATAATATGTTAATTAGACTGGGATGTCCTTCCAGACATCCTTCTGGGCGACCTTCCAGATGAAGCTGGGGCTGTGAGGGAAGCCTGGGTCCTGGGTGCCTGCTGGGGGCTGGAGGGAAGCAGTGCCGTCAGCTGGAGGAAGGAAGGCCTACTCTTGCATGAATTTCCTGCATTGGGCCTCTAGTACATTATGGCATGCAGTATAAAATTTGTGGAAAATACATTTTAATGATCACCTATGTCTTTTAGAACAGTAGATTAAGTGGATAGATACGTTGTCTGATGACTATTATAGTAGTTGAATTGGATTCTGATTAGAATTTTAAAAGAGCAATTAATAAGAGTTAACAATCCAACCAAGTGAATTTTAATGGTAACAGGAAACTATGTTGGAATCCTAATTATAATACTGAACTTGAATTTGTATAGTGAAGGCATTAAAATAAACAAGCCCTTCTGACAATTTTAGGAATAAAGATTCTTAGAGAGGCCACACACACACACACACACACACACCCCAATAGATATCAAGCAAACACTTTTTAAAAAGTAACAAAACAAAACAAAATTAAAAATAAAAATAAATAAAAAGTAACAAAACCATAAGGAGAGATCATTCCTGTATCCCTCCAGCTTCAACAACATAAACAGAAATAAAATGCATCTGCTATAACAGGAACAATGGTGAAAAATAAATTTAGATTTATCTTCCTTAAGTACTCCCAGTTATATCCAAATGCTTGTCAAAAACATCAGTGACTTAGCATATATCCAAATGAATGGCACATTTTTATCCTAGCAATTAAGCTTTCTCATATCATGGAACAATTTATTTTCTTGTTTTATCTTCCATTCTTCTTGATACCCCTCATGCCATTAAAAAGAAAAAGATCTTCTTAGGACAACAAATGGCAAGTCCACTCACCATTCTACCCACACACTTTGTTTCTAATAAGTTGCTCTGTCTCATCATTCAATTTAGCATCTGGTATCTAGTTTGTTATACCTCCACTGAAACTTTTATTTAGTAGTTTAACAGTAACATTTCAGAAGTCACAGACCCACAGCATCTTAGTTCTTAGATGTACACAGAACTTAGAGGGCATTCTGTTCAGTTCCCTTGTATGACAGGTGAGTAAAGACCAGAGAGGGCAAAGAACTTTTTCAAGTTCACACAGTAACTTAGGGCAACAGAACAGTGATGGAGTCCAAATTTCTGTCTTTCTATTCTAGACTTTTGCCAGACATATTTGATGTGCCCATCCACCTTTTCCTTTTATAGAAGTTTATGGAGAACCAATAAGAGGACTAAACCAATCTATAAGTAGATACGCTGTTATTTATTAAGTAGCCAATGTAATGTACACATGTGTGTCTACATGAAAATTTATTTTATCTGAACCGGATATAATGAGTAATTTTGTGTATACTTCTTTAGACTCTTTTGTATTTCTTAGATTTTTTTTAAAATCACAGAACCATTATTACTTTTTGATTTGAAAAAATAGTACCTTTAAAATGATTTTTTTCTCAGAGATAGAGAGCAGGCTGAAGCTCGGGGACAGGGTGGGGCTGGAGTGTGGAAAGATTGAGCAAAAAAGAAAAAAAAGGAGAAAGAACTCTTGGACATGGACAACAGTATGGTAACTGTAGGGGGGTGGGTAGAAGTAGAGGAGAGCATGGGGGATAAATGGTGATGGAAAAAGTAAAATAAAATTATGTATTAAAATAATTTTTAAAAAGATTTCTTCTTCATTCTATCATATGGGAAAAATAGCTAATAGGAATAGTAAAGCTTGTTTACTGATGAAAGAAATAAATTATTTTTAGACATTCTATTTAGTGTGGATATTTTCAAAATTAGTGTGTTCTTGGCTTGGGTCATGCAGGGGTTTTACAGTCGGCCAACACAAATAGGGAAAATCATCTGTTTCCCTAGCACAGGAGGAGACTCACACAGGGCAGGGTTGACTCCCATGAAATTGGAACAAAGTCCCAATCATAATGTGCATAGGACTGTGGCAAACGCCTGTTTGCACAGGACTGAGATGGAGAGCCACTGGTCCCTCCTTAGGGTTAGGGTAGCGGGAGTTCCGAGCTGCAGTGATGCTAATAATCACAGTCAACACAGTCCTGACTCCAGGCAAGTCTCCCTGGGTTAAAGCAAGACCCAAACCAATGACAGAGGAAAGGCAAGCAGTAGGACAGGTGAGAGGATAGTAAAAGTGAGGTGGTGAGATGATGGGAAGTAGGAGATTTGTAGCACTGTTCTCCCTACCCCCTCTCTCCTGAACTCAGTCTCTCCATCAGTGCAAATCATGGGTTTAGGACAGGAGTCCAATCCCAGAGGGCAGAGAAGTCCAGAAGTTTGGACAAACATTAAGAGGTGTGGGAGTAGAAAAGGATTTGGAAGGAAAATCCAGGTCAGGGAGCCACACCGGCCGTGCCAGGTAGTAGGATTCAGTGCCAGACCTCACCTGTTGGCGGGCACACATGTCCTTTTGTCCTGGCACGCTGAGTGACTTTGGTTTAGGTCCTGAGCAGAGCTTTGCCTGCAAGTTGAAGGACTTCAGGTCATGTATTTTGACAAAAATGAGAAGATAGAGGCCTACAGCCACAATAGGATGGTTTCCTAAATGCAAAAGCAGGTTAGCCAGTGACTAAATAAATAGTCTTTTCACTATTGTATAAATAATAGTAAACCATTTCAGATGAAAGATCATCCTTAAAGCTGTCTTTTATCGAATTCATGTTGTGTCCATCTCTATAGCATATAATATACATACAGGTGTTGAAATATAGATTCACCCAAAAGAACTGGTCTCTTGGCAAATGTGTTTCTGTTTGAGGAGTCAAAATAAATGGTTACTGAAAATATTTATTTTACCTGGAAAAATAAATCTGAGAGTATTATAGTCACAAATCATATTGAATGTGGTATCACCAGCAAGAGTAATAGCTAAGATTCCTACTGTCCTAACATTTATTATACATGTTTGTACATATCAATCCATATCTTTGCAAATATTCTGAGGGTGATTATTAGTATAGTCACTTCACAAGCGAGGAAACCAAAAGTTTGGGAAGGCAGGGGAGGGGGAGTAAGAGATCAACCAAAGGATTTGTATGCATGCATATAAGCATAACCAGTGGACATTGATACTAGGGGGGTGAGGGCATGTGCTGGGGTGTGGGGGTTGTCTGAACGCCCCTCTGAACTACCCTCTCAGCTGAAAAAATAAAGTAAAAAATATTTTTATTAATTTCAGAGAGGGAGAGAGATAGAAACATCAATGACGAGAGAGAATCATTGATCGGTTGCCTCCTGCACCCCTGCTGGGGATCGAGCCCACAATCCAGGCATGTGCCCTGACCGGGAATCAAACCATGACTTCCTGGCTCATAGGTTGACGCTCAACCACTGAGCCACACCAGTTGGGCAGGAAACCAACATTTAAAGAAGTTGTTCAAGATCATACAACCAGTTTATCTTGTATTTTGAACTTCAACCAAGTTCTTTTGCCTTTAAATAAGAATTTAACATAAATAATTGGTCTTTCTAGATAACATAGCCCTTTCTAGCTAATATCTTCTTTTCCATCCAGATAAAAGAATCCATGAAAAACACAAGAGATGAAAACATTTCTTAATAAAAACAAGGATATTTCCATCTTTGCTTAGTTCCTAAAACTCAAACAGGTCATTCGAGGAAGGCAACTCGAACCTGAATGGCTCGAGCTTTACCACATTGTGGGTACACATGAGCCTCTGTGCACAAGATTTCCTTGTTGATCATTCCTCCTGTTTGCACAGCTCATAAGTCATCAACCCCATCCACACATTGCTTAGATGTTCCAGAAATATATTCGTGGACAAAGACCCGCAGATTCGAAGCTAAAATCCTCTGAGGAGGATGTCTTGTGCTTTTGTAAATTTGAGCTGGAGTCTCAACTCCATCCTAGAGCTGAAATGAACAGTGAAAAAAGAGCATCACCCTTGCAATCAGGGAACCCAGGTACATTTGCCACACTTTTCCCCGTGAGATTTGAGGTACGATATTTTATCTCTTTGACCTCAGTGTATAATATTGGCATTATAACACCAATCAAAGGAGATGACTTGAGGGTTTAAAATACATTAATGTGGGAGAGCTTGGTTTACTATCCACTTTGATGTAGGTTTAATGCTCTTTTGGTTCCCAGGAGCAGAACACATTTTATTGTAACTGACACAAAACAATATGCAGTGTGAGTCTCAATGCAGCACACCTGGATCTGAAGCTGGCCTTGACTCCGTTCCCCGGTGGGGGCGTCTTGCCTCTCTTGTTGGCCCTGCTCTGTTGCTTTGCGTGTGCTCTCCCCACACAGAGGACAGGGTAGTAGCCCACAGGCATACAGCTTGAGATCTAGAAGGAAGAAACCCTCTCTCACCCTTGGTCTAGGTCAGCGGTTCTCAACCTGTGGGTCGCGACCCCTTTGGCGGTTGAACGACCCTTTCACAGGGGTCGCCTAAGACCTTCCTGCATATCAGATATTTACATTACAATTCATAACAGTAGCAACATTATAGTTACGAAGTAGCAACGAAAATAATTTTATGGTTGGGTCACAACATGAGGAACTGTATTTAAAGGGCCAGAAGGTTGAGAACCACTGGTCTAGGTGGCATATTTCAAGAAAAAGTTCTGGCCGAAGCTGGTTTGGCTCAGTGGATGGAGCGTCGGCCTGTGGACTGAAAGGTCCCAGGTTCGATTCCGGTCAAGGGCATGTACCTGGGATGCGGGCACATCCCCAGTGGGAGATGTGCAGGTGGCAGCTGATCGATGTTTCTCTCATCATCAATGTTTCTAACTCTCTCTCTCTCTCTCTCTCTCTCTCCTCCCATTTTTACAGATATCCTTTTATATTTTTTAATTCCTTTACAAAATACCCCCTTATTCCTATTATTTGGGCCTGCTCCCTTCTTAATCACTCATAAAAAGATTTGATAATTGCCGAAACTGGTTTGGCTCAGTGGATGGAGCGTCGACCTGCGGACTGAAGGGTCCCGGGTTTGGTTCCGGTCAGGGGCATGTGCCTTGGTTGCGGGCGCATCCCCGGTGGGAGATGTGCAGGAGACAGCTGATCGATGTTTCTCTCTCATCGATGTTTCTGACTCTCTATCTCTCTCCCTTCCTCTCTGTAAAAAATCAATAAAATATATTTTAAAAAAAGAAAAAAGAAAAAGTTCTGAACAGCTGTAGTTGAGTTGTATGTCCAATTCTTTGATTTCTGCACACAGCTTGGGTCACATGGTTAAGGAAAGGCATCCCAGAATCACATGGGCTAAGGGAAGGGCACTTCTGCTCTGGAAAGGGGGATGCAGAAAAGATACAGTTGCCTACCATAACTCTGCAACTGGCAGATATTAGAACCCACATCTACCACATAACTTTTTTTTTACTGCTTTAACCCTCATTATTCTTGGTCCCCATTAATGGCATCCAACACTAATCTATCAAACACTTTTTGAGCTCCTGCTCACCGCCTGTGATGCCAAATACTGGGAGAACAAGATAGACATGGCCCTCAATAGCTCTGCCTAGTTGGGGAGACTGTGGTGATAAAGTGTGACCTCCCCTATGTTAGAAATAAGCATGGAGTGCAATAAAATGACACCTAGTGCAGTGTGGGCATGGGTTGAGGGAGGAGTGGCTGGTTGGGCCACACTTCATGAAGGACCAGTATGTAAACGGATAATAATGAGCCGGGCAAAATTGGTGAGAAAGAACATTCCCGTACCATTGGACCATCTGGTACTCTTTGCTACATATTTTAGTCTTCTCCAATTTTGATTGTAAATTTCTTGATAGTTATCACATCTTATAAGTCTTCTGTACCATTGGTGGTGCTTACACAGAACAGACTGCCTTACTGACTCTTGCTGTCTAATATATGTCATGTTGGTGAGCGTTCATTTTCGTCCCAGGCAATCTGGAACATTGTTTTTTCTTTCCTTAGGAAAATGAGCTCATCATCAATAGTAATGGAATGGCTATGAAGCAGGTTGTCACTTTTCCTGGAGGGTTTTTCATATTTCACCAGGTTTTAATTTTTTCTCTCTCTCAAGGATTCTTAATGTTACTTTAGTGGTGCCATTTTAGCCAACATAGGAACCTGCAGCCATTCATACATGACAACTCCAAGTGATGCCTTCTCTGAACTACCCCCTCAGCTGAAAAAAATAAAACTTGACTTTTGCCAACTGCTTTGGTCAAACTTTTGTTAAAAAAAAATCTTAACTTAGGAAAATAACATCATGTAGCTCTGCCATGCCAGTCAAAATACCACCATGTCCAGAAAATACACTCGTGGGTGGCTTGATTTGCCTAGAACACCTAATTAAATTTTCTCTTCCCTCCCCAATGACATACTCACATCCATCAATTGGTTGCCAGTAATGCATGAGTGTGTAAAACCGCTGATCGTGAATTTAAGTCCCATGCAAGACTTAGATGCAAGAAAGACAATACTGAATTTGAGGGAACCCAGAGTCAGTTCTCTCTGTGCATGTGTATCTATCTGCTGTTGGTGTGAGTGGCTTTAGGTATGTGCGTACATAGGCTGGCCAGAATATTTATTCTTAATGTATCATATATTAGGAAGATTCATATATTTAACTATATCAGTTTACTCAATCCCCACATGTGATTGTAAAAACACAGATATTTTCTCTGTGAGTGTGAGGTAATTGATCTTTTTTCTTTTAGATATTGGACATGAGAAGAGAATGCATAGTGTTGACATGCTACCAGTATCTCTGGAAACTGCCTATCTGCACTTTGCCTTTTCCAGGCCCGCTTCACCAATTCCATTTCCAATCCTGTGAATTTGTTTTATGCACTTGCTTTTCATAGAAAGAAACATGGACATAGTCATAGTCATCGACTCCAATAAGTCATTGGTAGCAACATCTCTCTTTGAAACCATTTAGTTCAATGACATCCAAAATATTTGTGAAAATGTTAAAGGAGGTCTTTTTAAACACACACACACACATATATATTTCTCTTTCTGGGACACATGGGTCTGGTGGTCTTTCCTAGGCTGGAGTGTAGAAATAGAGTGACACTGACCTGCATGGCATGAGCACAAGGGAACCCCAAATAAGGAAATGAAATGTCCTTGATTAAAAAAAAAAAAAAGACAGAGTGCACAGGACCCTGGGGCTCAAGATAGGATACACAAAAGCAGAAATTTGGAGACATGGGTCCAGACTCAGATTCAAGTTTCTAGCTTGCCTGGAATGTGACCCTGAATTAAGAGGAAGGTGTGAAGAATACTCTGGTGGTACAGACATTTCCATGAATTGTGGGAAGTCAGGTTTCTTCACATTGACACATGCTTTTAATATGCTCAACATTGCTCTCAGGACAGAAAGCCTGTTCCCGCCATTGTTTCCCTGGCCAGGCCTGCTCCAGTGGACCCAGAGGATGCTTCACAGAAGTCCCTCAATTTGATCTCCAGGAAAGGGCACTGGCATTCACAGTGAAGAGGGGAGTCTCTGTGGGTGGAGAGCAACAGGCAGAATTGAACTATCTAATTTATTGCCTTAAATGGAGATTGAAGAAGTCTGAAAAAAGCAAGAGAATGACCTCATTACCATGAAAAGGTTCTGGTAGCTGTTCTCCTGCTTCTCACTGGTCAGATTACACAGGCGATGTAGAAAGGGTCAGATGGCACCTTCCCCCCTGGCTGTCTTCCCGTTGGCCTTGTGCCAGTCAGTGTGCTTATGATATGGATTTGCCCTCACCTCTACCCATTTTATAGAAATAGTTCTGAGTAGCCTCTGTTCTGCTTGGGTATTGATTAGCTGTTAGTATTTTAGGGCTCCTGGAGAAGTTGCATGATTAAAAAGATATATTAGATGGAGGACAGTAAGACAAGGCTAAGAAGCTGGAACAGTTGTGCTTTCGATGGGAAAGATGTTCGTTTGACACAGGGATGGAGTTCGCTGTTTAGACATCTGTGTGTGGACTGTGGGCAGTGGAATATGGACATGGACTTGGAAAATATGAACTTCCTCCAAATGCAGGAGCCTGTTGAGACCCGTGGTTGGGAAATGGTGATGATGGGAATGGTGAGTGTCCTCGATAGGGACCGGGTGGGATTATAGTGGCCATGTCCCGAGTGGCTCATGGGACCTTCCCTTACGTTTGTGTCTTGGCTAGAAGCTTGGAAAGGAAATGTGCCTGCTCTGGGAGCATACAGGCACTGAGCCCTTGGAGCCAGTTTAATTGCAGTCTTCCTCACACAAACATACTAGTATAACAGTATTTGGCACATCGATATTTGTTGAAATCGATTAAAATTAAATGGAAATTCAGACATTTTACGCTTAACCTTATGTTTATTCCAGCACTGATGCTAGAGGCTCAAATGATGCTTTCAAACAATCTTTCCATCTATGTCTCACATTTACTTGTGTATGAAGCTGTTGGTAAAGTAGCCTGATTTCCTCTTATTTCCTTATAGCTGGGTGAGGTGTCAGCAAGCATCCCAGGTGTATTTCCTTCAGCACACTGGCCCCGTGAGGAAGAGAGCCTTCTCTGCTATCTCTACTGGAATTTTTCCAAGGGGGTCACTGTTTGGATAGACTTGGGCCAATGGCTGTTCCTAAACTGGGCATACTTGAGCAACCAAACTTAACTAACCCACCCATAGCCATGGTTTCTGGGGAATGGGAGGCATGTTACTGTGGTTGACAGCTCTAGTTAAACCCTGTGGCACGGGGGAGGAGTTCTCCAAAAGAAAGAGGTTCTTTTCAGTAGAAGGAGAATGATATGGCATCCTGGGTAGATAAAACAAAAGCCACCATAGTCTACTACATATGTATTTTCCTTAAAACAGGAAACTTTATCTTTAGAATTTAAAAAATGAGGTTCTGAAGCTCTCTTTATGCAAATTCTAGTATAAGCTAATTCACTATAGTCATGCGCCACTGAAGAACAACCTCGATATGTTCCGAAAAATGAGTTGTTAGGTGATTCCGTCATTGTGCAAACATCATAGAGTGCACATACACAAACCCAGCTGGTCTAGCCTACTCCACACCTAGGCTGCATGGGACAGCCTATTGCTCCGAGGCTACAAATCTGTTCAGCATGTTACTGTACTGAGTACTCCAGGCAATTTTAACACAATGGTAAGTATTTGTGTACCTAAAGATATTTAAATAGAGAAAAGATACAGTAAAACTGGTATAAAGATAAACTATGGTGTGCCTGTATAGGGCACTAACTCCACAGGACTGGAAGTCACTTTGTGTGAGTGAGTAAGTGGTAAGTGAATACGAAGGCCTAGACGATTACTGTACACCACTGTACACTTTATTAACACTATTTACTTAGGCTACACTGAATTTATAAAACAACATGAGATTAAATCAAGCACAAGAAAAATGATGCAATCAAGACTCTGGGTAAACCCAAGATATATAAAGCTACTGCTGGCATAACATATCATACTGTTTTACAGCAAGCTATTTTCTTTTTAGAAGTAGAAAGAGTACACTAAAATATTGATGAAACATATAGTATTGTAAATACATAAACCAGCAAAATAGTTGTTTATTATCATCAAGTATTATGTACTGTACACAATTGTGTGTGCTGTACTGTTATATGCCTGTATAGCAGTAGTTTTGTTTACACCAGCATCACCACAAACATGTGACTAAAGCCTTGTGATGGGATGTTGGGATGGATATGACATCACTTAGGCAATAGGAAATTTTTAGCTCCATTATAATGTTATGGGACTGCCGTTGTATATGAGGTTTGTCTTTGACCAAAAAGTCAGTATGCAGTGCGTGACTGTGTTGTATATTTCATCCCAGCCATTTTAGGCAAATGACGGTTAATGCTTTTCTTTTCTTTTTATGTAAAGTTTGAGAATAATTTGTAAATGTTTTTATAACCATTATTTTTTTTTATTGCTTAAAGTATTACAAAGGGTATTACATATGTGTCCTTTTTTCCCCCCGCCCTTGACAGTCCCCTAGCCTCCCCTATCCCCCAGTGTCTTATGTCCATTGGACATGCTTATATGCATGCATACAAGTCCTTCAGTTGATCTCTTACCCCCGACCTCCTGCCCTACCTTCCTGCTGCAGTTTGACAGTCTTCATCCTGTATTTTAACCATTACATGTAGGATTTTCATATCAGTACCTAGAAAACCTTCCTTAGTCTTGGTTTGTTTTTTTAGTTTACAACCATATTCATAGCACTGATGTGCCATGCTTTATTTAAACATCCCCTT
>NW_006293700.1:4439280-4445604 GCF_000327345.1 Myotis davidii
AAAGTAGGTGGGATCTCAATACCAGATATCAAGATGTATTACAAAGCCACTGTTCTCAAAACTGCCTGGTACTGGCACAAGAACAGGCATATAGATCAATGGAATAGAATGGAGAGCCCAGAAACCGGCCCGAACCAATTTGCTCAATTAATATTTGACAAAGGAGGCAAGAACATACAATCGAGTAGTCTCTTCAACAAATGGTGTTGGGAAAATTGGACAGATATATGCAAGAAAATGAAACTAGACCACCAACTTACACCATACACAAAAATAAACTCAAAATGGATAAAGGTTAATGCTTTTCAAGGCAATTTAAATTGGACTAGAAAAAAGATAAAGCTAAAAATTATAAGACTATGGAAAAGGTTAGTAAAATAATGGAAAGTAACTCAGGCTTTGCAATTGCACCATAGAAAGACCCAGGATCTGGTGCCTCAAAAGATGTAGGAAAATAGATGAAAATCTGATGAGCAGTTGGATTGTGATGGCAAGCAAGTAAACAACTTTTAAGTCTAATGTTTCCCTAGTTCAAGCCCCAATTATCTTTCATCTTGATGATGGAGATGGAGCTCTAAATAGTCTCCTTGCCTCGTTTGTCCCTTGTCCACTCAGTTTGTCACTGTTACAAATTTATGATCATTATAATGTCTCAAAAAGCTGTGGGGATGGAAATACTAACCACAGTGAGGAATATCAAACTGGCGTGCCCTAGAGACTGGCTCTGCATGGCCAGAGACCTCTAAAGTCAGGCAGAGCATGAAATTGAGATGACTGGGCTGAGACACAGTCTTTTTAAGGCGAGTAAGTGAAATTAGGCAGGACCAAAAGATGAAGATATCAATGGGGTATTGAAACAGGAATATTAAAACAGTGTGCCAGCAGGTATCAGGTTATCATAATCTTGTGCGAAGGTGAGCGTTACAGTTAGTGCCTGAAGCAGGGTTCATAATCCATAGAGGGTTCATGGAGAGAACTGAGGGGGTCCAGGAAAGGTAGTAAGGCAGAATGTAATGCAGAGGTGGCCCATAAATTTCTTAATATTCCATATAAACCCCCAATTGTTCACACCAAAATCAAATTTTTCTTATTCTATTTGCTTTTAATGTATAGAAGTTATTTGCTTTACTTATGGAATATTTAGAAAAAGGTAAAATTCAAATTACAGACATAATATTTGTTCAATATGTATATGTGATTTTTAACTCAGGATGAATTTTTGAAATTTGATATTCCAGTTTGAGTGACAATAATAATTTAATACCACGGATGTTTTTCCCACTCTGTATTTTGTTTTTATTCTCTAATTTTGGTATATTTGGGAAAATAAACTTTTAATAAAATGCATAATTAATAATTTCATTATTTAAATTTATTTCATCTTAAAACATAAACATTCTAGAAGACATACGTTTTCTTATGATAATAAGATATAGAGAAAAATGCAGCTTTTGAAATTTTTAACCTTAAATTTATTCCCTATGCCAGTGATTTTTTGATGACTAGGATAACAGATTCATCTTTTGGCTTTCACACTGCAGTGGGTAACACAATGGTTGGCCTGCAGTGGCTGCTCAGTGAATATTTGTGGAACCGAAACGAAATGAATCAAGTTGTTAATATTTTCTGGTCACATGAGTGAAATTAAGAAATAAACAACTTTTCTTAGTTGGGTTTAGGAGGTATTCTGATACCAATAATTAAACACTTGCCTTTGGACCAGATTAGAAATTTGAGTTGAGATTACTAATCACATATGATCTGTTTCTTTCTGGGTTCAATTCTTTGCCAATTTATTTTTGCAAAGGAAATGTATGGATTAATAAATGTAGATAAAGCAGTAATGTACCCATTTTCAAATGGATTCCTAATTAAAATTATTGCATATTAAAATTTGTTAGTGTTTAATCACTCAATACAATGACATGAAACAGTGGGTGGAAGACATACGAATTCTTAAAATGGAAATGTTGTACTCTACTGTGGATCAAAGATCATTTACTCTTAGGAGTGAAGCGTTCTGTCGCATTTGTTCGAATTTTGTGGTCAACAAGCAGCCTTAAGTTTACTCATTTTGTTTCTTAGGCATTTAATTGATGCTTTTGGGAAGAGCTATATTTCACTATAGCAATAGCTATTCTGACCAGTAGTATGGCATTATGATTGAGGAAATTAAAATGCTGTCATTTTATTAGTTTACTGTGAAAATGTTATATATAAAAATATGATCACCTGAGTTGTGGCATCTTCTTTGGGAGGAGATAAAATCTATGAAGCTGAGGATCAGTTCCTAGAGCAGTAGTTAGCCTCTGAGGCAAAATCACTAGGAGAAGCAGAACTTGCAGAGGCTTATATTCTTTCTTGATATTCAGTTGCAAGTTTTTCTCATAGACTAATTTCTTTCAAAATTTGAAAGGTAAGAAGGCCAGATATCAGTGACAAGTTCTGTTTTTACATGTGTCCATACTCAGGTTGATGAATTTGGGGTGAAGCTTTCTTCTGTGAAATGTTGATAAGGGAATGCCAAAATCTTAGGCTGCATTGCTATCAATGAAACAATTTTGGATGAAAAACTTAATCACAACCTTTCAGAAGAGCACTCAAGGCCTTCACATGTCTATTCTCAGAACATAAACAGTTGTACAGTCTAAGCTGGGTGCTTATCCAAGTCAGTCTCTGAACTCAATATACCTCATACGTGAAAAAAAAAATCCATTTGTTTACACGGGGCAAGGAGTAAAGCAGCCTAACACAAAATTATAGAATGGAAACCTTGTAATAGCCTCGGCTTTCTGCTCCACCATCTTGGCATGAGGTCAGCCTTGCTTATTATGATTGGCGCAGGCCATGGCCTGGCAAGTTAGCCTAGTGAGACTGGAGTGAATCTGGCTGTTTACATCATTAAATTTTGAATGATGGCATATTTTACTTTTTTCTGCCAACTTTACCGTTGATAAATAAATCTTAGGATTAATAATTCGTTAGCTGTGACAATCAGGAATGAATCCAGAGAAACTAATTCCATATTATTTATTTAACACCAAGTTCTCCAGCTCTCCTAGGAGGACTCTGAGTTATTAGTGTGTATTAAGGGCAAAAGCTGAATACAGTAGAGTTCCAGTGAGCACTGAGTTCACTCCAAGAGCTTATATAAATGTTCTTGTTAAGTCGCAGCTCTACACTCCATTAGGGAACTGTTCTCTTCAATTCCAGCACAACCTTTCCAGTGGTTGGCATATCTATCCCCGGGCAAAGGCCTTGAGGTCAATTTTACACCTTTAAAAACATATTAAAAGGATAAAATAAACCCCCTCCCCAAATCATTAATTAAAACATTCCTGTAGCAACTTTAGATTGGATTGGTGCCCCCAAGGTGAGTTTAACCAAAGAAAGAACTGAAAACTCCCCACCCTACATTTCACAAATCTCATTGGAAAAATATCATTGGCATTAAAATGAGATAAGTGGAGGCTGGAATGCTGGCCCTGCTACTTCTTGGCTGTGTAAATCTGAGCCTCCGTTTTCACCTCCCAGTGATGTTCTGAGTATAAGTGAAATAGAGGAAGAAATTGCCTAGTAAGCAGCATGGCATAGTGTAGATATTCTGCTGTGCCTGCTGTCAGTCCTCTCCCCTGGTAATATGAGTTATTTTGAGGACAGGGATTTTCATATTTCTGGTTAAATGCTATAACAATGCATGAGCATTCTGCCATGAAGGAATGCTCAGTATGTGTTGAATAGCACAAGTTTTAGTTTCTTCATTACTAAAATGGAAGGAGGAAATAATTCTCTGCATATCTTCTAATTTAAAGCTATATCATAATTATCTTTTTCCTATTATGGGCATTTAATTTGTGTGTGTGTGTGTGTGTGCGCGCGCACGTGCATATTTTGTGACATAAATTTTAAAATTTGACTTTAGATTATTAGCTAAATAAAAATTATTTTGTATAATTTTATTGCATCAGAATGAAACAGTATTTTGCCCTACCCAGTTTTGCTCAATGGTTAGAGTGTCAGCCTGCTGACCAAAGGGTCTCGGGATTGATTCCTGCCCAAGGGCATGTACCTTGGTTGCAGGCTTGTTCCCCAGCCTGGGTCAGGGCATGTGTGGGAGGCAACCAATTTATGTCTCTCTCTCTTACATCTTCACATAGATGTTTCTCTCTCTCCTCCATTCTCTCTAAAATCAATGAAAAAATATCCCCAGGTGAGGATTAAAAAAGAAAAGAAAAGAATGAGACAGTATTTTAACACTCTTAAGACAAAATAAGGCTCTTAGTAACACAAATATATTTTCAACTATATTTTATTAGTTTATGCCCTCAAAATAGTGTATCAGAATATCTGTTTAACCACACTCATCAGAAATGAGTATCTTCATTTAATAAATTTTGCTAACATTAACCACAACTTAATTTTCATTAAAATCATTTTGCTGATGTTAAATTAAAGATAATTTAATTTCATTGTCTCTAGCTACCTTTGATTAAATAAAATAACAGTGTAGTCATCCGAAGACCCTTGCTGAGCAAACTCATGGGTTTTGATCACTGGTAACAAAAAAATCCTAACTATCCAAACAGTGCTCAGTAAGCAGTGACTGGATTGGTGAATGAATGAAGTTCTATACCCTCAGCATGGAGTCTTATGTTAGCAACTTTAAACACTGGATTTTTCAGACCTAATTCCCAATTAGAGTTGTAGCTTTCTATGTATTGCAAGTATTATGTATTGTGAGTATTATACTCATATACTTTATGAATAGTTCTCACAACGATGGGGTGGGATAAGTACTATCATAGGAATTAGTCAATGAGCTATGGGAAAAAAGAAAGACCTAGGAGGATTAAAATATGGGCTCTGATCCGGACCTTGAGATAATACCACAGGGTGAAAATGTTCACTAGTAGAGAAAAGAACTTCCTTGTAATATTTTTTTTTTAAAAAAAAGGATGTCAAGTATGTGAGATTAAGAGCAAATTATTAGCCCTGACTGGTTTGGCTCAGTGGATAGAACGTCGGCCTGCAGACTGAAGGGTCCTGGGTTCGATTCCGGTCAAGGGCATGTACCTTGGTTGCAGGCACATCCCCAGTGGGAGGTGTGCAGGAGGCAGCTGATCGATGTTTCTCTCTCATTGATTCTAACTCTCTATCCCTCTCCCTTCCTCTCTGTAAAAAAAATCAATAAAATATATTTTAAAAAAAGAGCAAGTTATGAAAAATTCAATTATTAGAATAAATGTATAGTTGTGTTTTTTTAAACAATGTATAGCCATCCAACTTATTTCATTACACTGTGGACTTTATCACTTATGGTTTTCCAAAGCTAATTCAGGCAACAATTCATAGAAGGCACAGGGCCAGTTAATGTTTTGATAGAGCCTGAACATGTGGATAAATAAAGGAGATATATTTAACTTTGTAACTAAATTAGGAAAGCCTTTTCTATCTTAAAACCCTCTCTTTATTTCTATGACAATATAAAAAAGAGGCTACTGGTGATGAATAGCTGTTCTTAATCTGCAGTATTATTAATAAGCAATATGCAAATATTTCTCCCTTATATCACTTTGCTGTAAAGTTAAAGGGTATCCTGAATTTGTATGTCATTCAGAGTATAGGAAAACACATGATTTAAGCTATGACAATCTTTGTATTTCTGACAAATTAAAGCTTTTCCCGAGAACTCTATTATCTCCTTTGATGACAACAACAACAACAACAAAAACCCTTCAAGAATGTGCAGCATTTATGTAAGTTGTCAAGTGGAACCTACAGCCAACATCATATTCAATGGGCAAAAACTAAAACCATTTCACCTAAGAACAGGAACAAGACAGGGATGCCCACTTTCACCACTCCTGTTTGACATAGTACTGGAAGTGCTAGCCATAGCAATTACACAAGAAGAAGAAATAAAAGTTATCCAAATTGGAAAAGAAGATGTAAAACTGTCATCATTCACAGATGACATGATACTGTACATAGAAAACCCTGAAGACTCCATCAAATAATTATTAGACTTAATAAATGAATTCAGCAGTGTAGTAGGATACAAAATTAACGCCAATAAATCTATGGCATTTTTATATACCAATAGTGAACTTACAGAAAGAGAGATAAAAAAAACAATCTCACTTACCATTTCACAAAAAAATTTAAGATACCTAGGAATAAACTTAACAAAGGAGGTAAAAGGCCTATACTCAGAAAACTAGAAGACACTGAAAAAAGAAATAGAGGAAGACATAAACGGATGGAAGAACATACTGTGTTCATGCATTGGTGGAATCAACATCATTAAATGTCCATATTACCCAA
>NW_006293700.1:4446333-4447785 GCF_000327345.1 Myotis davidii
CCTATGTTCATAGCAGCACAATTTACAATAGCTAAGATTTGGAAACAGCCTAAGTGCCCATCAGCAGAATAGTGGATTAGAAAACTGTGGTACATCTACACAATGGAATACTATGCTGCTATAAAAAGGAAGGAACTCCTACCATTTGCAACAGCATCGATGGAGTTGGAGAGCATTATGCTAAGCAAAATAAGCCAGTCAGAGAAAGATAAATATCACATGATCTCACTCATTTGTGGACTATAATGAACAACATAAACTGATTAACAAGAACAGATTCAGAGACAGAGAAGCATTGATCAAACGATCAAACCTCAGAGGGAAGGTAGGGATGGGTGGTGGTAAAGGGGAGTGATCAACTAAAGGACTTGTATACATGTATATAAACATAAGTAATAGACACAGACAACAGGGGGGTGAGGGCATGAGCAGGGGTGTGTGTGGGGGGGGCGGCAAGGGGGGTTAAGGACACATATATAATACCCTAATCAATAAAGAAAAATATTGTCAGAAAAAAAAGTCATGTGGAGTACTTGCTTAGATTTTACCACTCATGTCAGTAAATAACTTTTAATAATATCTTCTAAATTCAAAATCCTTATCATTTTGTCCTGCTCTTTCTCTACATCTTGTCAGAGTAGGTTTTATGTACTCAACTGTCTGTGTAGTTGAAAGTGTGTAATTAAGGAGGAGTGAATTTCAACAACTTGTCATTTTCAGGGAAAATCATTTTTAAGCAAGTTTACTGTACATGACTGAATAAACATAAAAGCAGGATACATGGCGCTGTACAAAAACATATTCTGTGAGCTTGTAGGGTGGCCACACAGGTTGGCCTGCCTTAATTGACTGGAAAATAAAGCCTTCTTGTTTGAACTGATCTACATTGCTATGGGGGTAATAAACTCAGTGGTAGTATTAAAAAGCAGAATAGGCTATACAATCCACCACCAAACCTGATTTCAGGTTTCCTCTGCTTCTTGATTTTAACCTCTTGGGAAGGTGCCTTTGCTTTTGATGACATTCACGTCCCTTACTCTCAAAGAGATGTGAATAAGGACATTTCTGTACTGCCTTTCAAATAAAGATTCCTGTGAGTCACACGTGAAGTACTTATAGGCATCTCTTATGGTACAGGAAATGCAATCAAGGGGAGAAGTTAACGAAATTGCTCAAGGGCATTCAGCTAGTTTGACTCCAAGCCAGGATCAGTAAACCGACCTTCTCACTCCAAGTTCTTAGCACCAATGCCAGATTTCATCATTCATTTCAATTGCAAGCATAAGAAAGCAACCATATAACAACAAGCTTTAAAAGGAAATATGGTGTTCATCTGAAAGTAATATAATGTTCTACATCAATTATAACTCAATAAAAAAGAGAATTAAACAAAAAACAAACACACAAACAAAAGAAAAAGGAAAATGAAGCCTAGAGCAGAAGGTACCACTA
>NW_006293700.1:4447996-4450995 GCF_000327345.1 Myotis davidii
CATGGATGAATGCAAAGAGATGTGAATTGCAGATGTCATGCAAGGGAGTCATGATTGCTGAAACTAGAGAGGCAGAAAGAGAGTACAAAAGACTTTGTATGAGGTGCTAAAGATGTTCCTAAAATATTTTTTTAGGAATGGGAGCCAGAGGGGGCCTTAAATATCCATATGGTATACTTTGCTTGTTAGATAGCTTATCCTGGTTGCTGGATGGAAGATGAATTTAAAGAGGGAAAAATTAAGTGGATGATGTAACAGTTCACCTAATTGCTGATGAGACAATAAGAACATTGTAATCAGGATGGAGAGAAGGTAGGTCAAAAAGAGAGACAAGGAATCTGGACACAGATCTTACATTTCTCACAAGAATTAACTCAAAATGGATTATAAACTTATGTGAAAATCCAAAATTATAAAACTTGGAGAAGATGACATAGGAGAAAATCTAAGTAACCTTGGATATGGTGATAACATTTTAGATACAGTATCAAAGGTACAACCCATGACAGAAAGAATTAATAAGCTAGACTTCATTAAAATTAAAAACTTCTGCTTTGTGTAAGACAGTATTAAGAGAAAGAAGACTGGGAGAAATTATTTTGCAAAGTACACATCTGATAAAAGTCTATGATCCAAAATATACAAAGAATTCTTAAAATTAACAGTAAGAAAATGAACAACTTAATAACAAAGATTTGAACAGACAGTTACTCAAAGAAGATATACAGAATGCAAATCTATACTAATAAAAGGGTAATATGCAAATTAACCCTCACTCCATGACAAAGATGGTGGTGCCCATAGCCACAAAGATGGCAGCACCTATAGCCACAAAGATGGCGGTGCCGGCCGGAGCCACAGAGCTGGCTGGAGCGGGCGGGACACTTGCCTTCCTTTGGGTGGGACGCTTGGCTTCCTTCGTCGCCCAATGACAAAGGAAGCCAAGCCTCCCACAAGCCCTGACTGGCTGCCATGGGCCAGCCTTTGGGCAGTGGCCACAAAGCAGGCTGGAATGAGTGGGAGGTGGCTCCAGCCTGGAGCGAAGGCAAGAGGCGGCGCCAGATTGAAGGCCTGGGTCCCAGGTGCCAGAGGGAAACCGGTGCCGACAGCAGGGGAAGGAAGGCCTATTCTTGCACGGATCTTCATGCATTGGGCCTCTAGTGAAGATATAAAAGATGCTCCACACCATAGGTAATCATGGAACTGCATATTAAAACAATAGTGAGATACCTCCACATACCTATTCGAATGGCCTAAATCCAGAACACTGACAGCACCAAAGAGCAACAGGAACTAACATTCATTGCTACTGGATGAAAATGGTATAGGCAATTTGGAAGACAGTTTGGCAGTTTCTTATAAAACTATCGTACTGTTACCAGACATACTAGCAATTATGCTCCTTGGAATTAACCCAAAGGAGATGAAAACTTACATCCACGGACAAACCTACACAGATGTTTATAACATCTTTATTCAAAATTCCCAATGCTTGAAAGCAGTAAACATGTCATTCAGTAGGTAAATGAACTATGATATATCTAGACAATATAGTATTATTCAGTGCTAATAAGAAATGAGCTACTGAGCCATGAGAAGACATGGAGTTTTCTTAAATGCACATTGCTAAGTGAAAGAAGCCAATCTAGAAAGCTTGAACAGTGTATGATTCCAACTCTATATAAAAGTTTTTGGGAAGAGGACAAATTAAATTTGGATTTGGACAGACATACCATTGACTGTATTCTCTAGGAAGCTCCAGAGATGTGACTCTGAACCTCAGAAAATACATCAGAGATGGAAATATGCCAAACTTCTAAGAATATGAGTGGCAGTTAACAACTTGAGAGTTGAAGAGATAATCCAGGAAATGGGTCTGAGGAAAACAGTGAATTAGGAATGAACCTTGAGATGCAACTGGTATTAAGGTTCTGGCAAAAAAATAAAAACTTGAAAGAGTCAAAAAAGGAATGGTGGGAGATGAGGGTATATAAATTAAATAGTCACTTAAGGTACATAGTAGTGATTGTATAGTAATTTATTTTTCCAAATAATTTTTATCAGAAATTTTACTTCTCAAGTTGAATATAGGAGAAGCAAGGTGCCAGTTCTTACAGTTTTTACTCCCTTTTAAAAATTAACAAACTGATAATTTCTTCATAATCTCCTTCATAGGTTCTTTTTATTTAGTGCAATCATAAATGATAATATCATCTTCATTGTGTTTTCTACATCATTCCTAAATTGTTTTCATGTATCCTAATTGTTTCCATTTCTTTTATAAATTGCTTATACAAATCATTCTCCTTAGTATTAAGATTTGCAAAACCAACTCTGTATTGAACATTTTCATCAACAAATTTCATAAACTTCTCCTTCTGGTTCATCTCTGTCAATCGCAACAGCATTAATCCAGTTACCAAAATCCAAAATTAAGATTACCATTGGCCTTTCTTGACCTTCAGTCCCTACATCCAGCCAGTCATCAAAGTCTATTTCTTTTCCCTCCTACCTTTCAAGTCTTTCCACTGTTTTCATTCCATCAATGCCTTTCAGATTAGGATACCAATTTTCTTCCATAAACCATTATACAACCATTTTCTGATTCTGCTTTTAGTCTTTCCCCTTATTTAGTCCATTGTCAACACTACAGGCAATTGGAGCATTGTCATCCACCCCTTGCTTAGAGCCTCCCCATTGTCCTGCCTAGGCCCTCGATAAATGCCAAAGCTCTTTTTGGGCATATATGGCTCTTCAAGATGTGGTAACTCAGTCCAAATTCATAACTTACCTCTTAACCATATTTTATGTTCCTATCAGGTGAAGCATATGTGGATCCCTGAACAAATATGTTAGTTCTGGGCTTTCCATTCTATTTGATTGTCACACCCCTAATTTTTCCCATTTTGTAATTTCCATCATGTACACACACACATACATGCACACACACACACATTTAGTAGTGGATGTGATACCGTTGTAATAACTTGGTAATAATC
>NW_006293700.1:4451048-4455951 GCF_000327345.1 Myotis davidii
TAATATAGGCATGACATTTGTACAACTTTGCCAGAAAACTTCAGTTTAACACTCTCCATGTCTGGTTCCCACAGACCCTGGAGAAGGGACTGGACATGCCCAGTAAGGTCTGAGTGACCTGGGAAAGTGCTTGCCTGTCAATCATACCTGGAAACAGGGCATTGGCCAGAGTAGGCATGGAGGCATGGGCAACGCAAGCACAGGAAGATTTGATATTTACACTCCTGAACAAAGGGAGTCCCCTCCCTCCTCTCTTGGCCCCCTTGGCCCTCTTGTGCTCCTGACTCTGTTGTTGCAGGGGGCATACTCCCTTACATGTGCCTGTGGACCCCATCCAATGGACTAATGGACTTTAACTAGCCGGATGCTACATCCGACCCTGCTCCATTATGGAATGGAAACTCTGGGCGCTGTCTGTGCTTTTAGCTATATTGAAGGCCCGGCTACTCATTTTCCAGGACTGGTTTAAGGGAAATGGGGCCTTTAAAACCGAGGGATATAATTTCATGGGGATAAACCTTCCTACCACATCTCGTTCTCCTGTGAGTCTTAGAAAATTCCTTTTCTCAAGATATCTCAAGAAACCCACTCCCAACTTTACCATGACTCTGTAACTGACATGATGCTTTAACCTAGAGTCATTTAACTTAGAATATTGTTGTGTGACCTATTTTCAGTGTTCTGACATACCAGACCTGGCTATACTAATCTCATTCCCTGTTCTTCATCCTCAACAAACCCATTTTAAACAATTTTTAAAGAGTTGTAGAGGTAGATTGAGAAACATGTGATGATTACACTGACTTCTTACTTAAAGACTTAAGGTAGTTAAACTATTAACAAAAAAGCTGCACATACATCTTTGGAAATAATTACAGAACTATATAATTTCTTTATGGTGAAGCTTGATTATATTTTAGCAACTGCCTTATTTGCCCACTGTCTAAAGACTTGTCAATCTTCTAATTTCTACCTTGGACTATTTTTTAGCTCTCCTTTTAATTATCAATTTTATAGTAATATTGTTGTTTCAAGTATATATGACTGGACTGAAAATTTTTTTTTAAAAAGTGGTTCTACCCTGGCCGGTGTGGCTCAGTTGGTTGGAACATTGTCCCATGCACCAAAAGGTGACAGGTTCAATTCCCAGTCACGGTACATACCCAGGTTGGTGGTTTGATCCCCCATCAGGGTAGGTGCAGGAGGCAACTGATCAATGTTTCTCTCTCACTTTGGTGTTTCTCTTCCTCTCTCCCTCTCCCTTCCTCTCTCTCTCTCTAAAATCAATAAAAACATATATTTAAAAAGTGTTTTTTTCTGTTTGCCTTTGTGCTTGGCTTAATTATGTTTATGGATATGCCAGTAGTTGCCTAAAATACACTGTTGGCCCTAGCCAATTGTGCTCAGTCTTTAGAGCATCAGCCCACAGTCTGAAGGGTTGTGGGTTTGATTCTCTGTCAAGGGCACGTACCTGGGTTGCAGGTTTGATCCCTGACCCCGGTCAGGATGCAAGCGGGAGGCAACCGATTGATATGTTTCTCTTACATTGATGTTTCTCGTTCCCTCTTCTCCCTCCTTCCCGCTCTCTCTAGAAATAGATGGGGAAAAAAATCCTCAGGTGAGGATTAAAAAATATATACACTTGTTGGAATAATATGTGAAATAGTTCATTATTAGGCAGATCGTGCTTAAAAACAGTTAACACAGTTAAGATCTTGGAAAGTTACAATGTCCAATGATAAATGGACATGATGAAAATGGAAATGAAATTGTACAATGATCTTATTGTAATGTAGCAAGGCAGTGGTTCCAAAAGCATGGTTCCCAGGCCAGCAAAACTATGACTTACATTCAATTAAATTTACCAACTTTCAGTCCAGCATGTTTTGACAAATGTAACAGTCGTAGAAAATACTACTACAATCAAGACATGGGATAGTTCCATCATTTCAGTGAATTCTGCTGTGTCCCTTTATGTGGTTTCCTCCCCAACCTCAATCTCTAAAACTATGGATCTTTCTGTCACCATAGTTTACCTTTTCTAGAATTTCTCATCCTTGGAATCAAATAGTATGTAATCTTTTCGTGTCTCACTTCTTTCACTTTGCATAGTGCTCTCAAGATTCCTTCATGGCTGCATATATTAGTTCCTGTTTGTTAATTGTTGAGTAGTAGTATTCTGTATGAATATACCACAATTTGTTTATCCATTCACGAGCCCATAGACATTTGGTTTAGTTCATGTTTTGGCTACTGTGGAAAAAGTTGGTATATTTGCATACATTTTGTGTGAATATGTTTTAAGCTTTCATGCTTAAATACCTAGAAATGTAGTGGCCAACTTACATATTAGGTATATATTTAACATTTTTAAGAAACTGGCAAACTTTTCAAAAATAAGCTTTACTATTTTGCATTTTCACTTGCAACATCTGAGAGTCCCAGCTGTTCCACATCCTCACCAACTCTTGTTAATTTTAGCCATTGTAGTGGATACAGTGAAAACTTCAATTTCCCTCTCTATATTCCCTGTGCGTATTGGCCATTTGTGATTTTTTTTTGATTTTTTTCTTTTAGTGAAGTGTTCAAATCTATGGTCCATTTTTTATCGGGGCATCTTTTTTTTATTGTTGTACTCTAATAGTTCTTTATATATTCTGGAAACAAGTTCTTTATCAGATATGTGTTGAGCAAATTCTTTCCCTCATTTATTTTCTTAAGGGTATTTTTCAAAGAGCAGATTTTAATCTTTTTTTTTTCAGTCCTTTCTGGTGTTGAGCTGGGTCTGAGTTTGTTGATTTGGTTCCCATAGGTGACCCCGGAGACCCAAATTCCTCTAATGGTGGACTGAAGCCACATTGTCCTCAATGTGAGGGCCAACATGCTGGAGTGTTTCTCAGTGTTCCCACTACCCCTTCACCTCTCAGTAGGCTCACCCACCACCTGTGCCACCCAGGAGTCTGTGCCATCTTCCTACCCCCCAGTGACAGTCAGCCGTTAGTTGTTCTTTGACGTAAGACTCGAGATCTGGTGCACATGTGTATTCCCTGTGCCTGTGGGATGTCTTACTCTGTGTCACCGCCGGCTGTTGGAGTGGGGAAGGTTTTCTGCCCTTTCCTTCCACGGGGGCAGCCCATGTGCGCTGGGGGGGTGGGGGGGCAGGAGCATTTCTTATCCTTTCCCCAGTGGCAGGGGTTGCTTCTCTTCAAGCATTGTTAGGTGGGCAGTGGGCTGCTTTCTTACCCTTCTCCAAGAGCAGGTGACTTTCCCTTTTTTCCAAGAAGCATCAGCCCTCCAGGAGGCTTTCAAGCCTGCAGATTTAGTGGCCTCTGACCTCCCCTTGGAACTCACAGGGCCAGTTTGGATGGGCTTCTCTTGGTCCACCTATGCCACTCCCCAACCTTGGCAGGTCTTGCCCACCTGCACCACCAACTCTCTCCACTTCTGCCTTGCCCCACCTTCCTCCCATGCTCCTGTGGAGCTGCACTAACCGGTGGCAGTGGGTGTGGACTCCCTTGGGTCTTAGGCTCTAGAGCAGCCGTGGGCAAACTACGGCCCGCAGGCCGGATCCGGCCCGTTTGAAATGAATAAAACTGAAAAGAAAAAAGACCGTACCCTTTTATGTAATGATGTTTACTTTGAATTTATATTAGTTCACACAAACACTCCATCCATGCTTTTGTTCCGGCCCTCCGGTCCAGTTTAAGAACCCATTGTGGCCCTGGAGTCAAAAAGTTTGCCCACCCCTGCTAGGGGATTCTACATTCTCATGTGTGCCAGCACTCAGCCTTTAAGACACTGCTTAACCTTTTATATTTTTCTTCTTACTTTTATGACTGACTTCTCTTCCTTTCCCTCATCGAGGTACTTGACATGTTTTGGAATTCAAATCACTTGATTGATTGATTTGTGACCCCTGGTCTCTGATAGGACCCCCAAATTATGATTTTGGTGACTATGTACATTTTTCCTTAGAGTAGGAGGGACATTCGCATGTGGCTATTTATATCCTCAGTCCCATTTTCCTTAAACAAGTATCTCCTTAAAAACAGATAAAATCTTCAAATTTTATATCTTGTAGCCAACGACCTATATTTCTCACCTCTTCACAACTGTATTTTAAAAAAAAACATTTTAGAGAGATTCAGTTTTAAAAAGTTTGCAAAAATCTAGCAAACAATGTAGCTTCCATAGCATGTCAAGTACTATGTTTAAACATACTAACCCTACTTATATGGTCTTCCCATTTCAGAACATAAAATCATCTTTGTTAAATTAAATTTTTTTTAGTACTTCTACAGATCATTAGATTGAAATATAAGAGTACAGGAAAAAGTTAGTTCAATCAAAAGTAGATGATTATAGTTCATCTTTACAATCAGACATCATCCGGTATTGTTGGGTAAATATAAACAATAGAAAAATATATGGCTCCAATATTCATATTGATCAAAGATGTAAACTTTTTAAAAAAGTTTTTTATTGATTTCAAAGAGAGGAAAATAGAGGGAGAAACATTAATGATGAAAGAGAATCCTAGATTGGCTGCCTCCTGCACGCTGCCTACTGGGGGTCCAGCCTGCAACCCAGGCATGTGCCCTGACCAGGAATGGAACCATGACCTTAGGGTTCATGGGTTGATACTCAACCACTGAGTCAAACTGTCTGTGCAAGATGTATACTTTTATTTATTTTTTATTAAATCTTTATTATTCAGATTATTACATTTGTTCCTCTTTTTCCCCCCCATAACTCCCCTCTTTCCAGTTCCCACTCCACCCTCCGCCCTCACTCCCCACCCACTGTCCTCATCCATAGGTGCACGATTTTTATCCGGTCTCTTCCCGCATCTCCCACACCCCTTTTGCCTCCAAGAATAGTCCATTCCCTTTTTATGTCCCTG
>NW_006293700.1:4456502-4478798 GCF_000327345.1 Myotis davidii
GGGTCTTTGTGCGCAGTCTTGTTGTAGTTAAGCCTTGATTGTTGTAATTAATACTGGGGGGAATTGACCTCCAGGCCAACTGGCTGTGAGAGTCAGCTGTGTCTGCAGTGGGAAAACTTCTGTCCTCTGGGGAGGTGCTAATCTAGCCTTTGCCTGAGGCTATCCGGCAAATGCCTCTGCGCAGGGCTTGGGCGGGGCGGGTCATACGGGATCAACAGGCCGGGCGGAGGGAGCAGTTATGGCTGCTCTCAGTCCCGTCCCCAGAGGCTCTGCCTCTCAGAGCCCCAGCAGCTGCTGCAAACCTAGGAGAGAAAGCTGCCCTCGCGTTCCGACCGATGCCAGACAGTCCCGCTTCTCCCGTTTGAGTCTGGGTCCCTAGAGACTCGCCCAGAACTGGAGCTCCGGGCCTGATCCTCCCCCCCGATTGAAAACGCCAACCGCACCCTCAGCCACCAGCCCGCTCCGCGTGCACCTCCGCATCTTTGTATTTTCCGTACTGCGCCTCCTCTGAGTCTCGGTATGCTGTTCTCTTTCCTTCTAGTTGAAGAATTTCCCCTCAGCCAGCTTTCCTGTGGTTCTGGGTGATGTCCATTCCATCTTTTAGTTGTATTTTTGAAGTTGATGTGCGAGGCAGCATTCTCCGGTGTTTACCTATGCCGTCATCTTGGTTCTATCCGACGTATACTTTTAAAGAGAAACTTTATTCATGTATCTTAGGACATAAGGAACATATTTTAAAGAGGAGCTGCAAAATTTGCAGAACTAAAGATGTGCTGAAGTAAAATATTCTTTAGAATTAAAAATCAGACTGTCTCTAGAAACAATGCTAAATATGAACTAATAAATGCAAATTTTATATCTATAATCCATTCAAGATTTGGAGGTTTGGTTTGGGGAATATTCAAATGTTTAATTAGGAAAGAAAATTTTCAAACATTAGCTTTTTAAAAAAGAACTATTTCTATTTCATTTGGCAATAGAAAACATATTTTCCTTTTTACCTAGCTGCTAAATCTGGTTTCCAAACTTTATTTCAGAGAATTATTTTAGGCAATAATTTCTGTAACTTTTAAATTCTTTTCATGAAAAAGTCTCAATTCAAGCCTAGAAAAATCCTTCTAGATTCAGGTTTGACATATAAATCCTAATGGATATCTCTAAGGTTTTGAATGGTCAACCCAAATCCCATAGCTCTTAGTTTAGAGATGATTGTCTTCTTTTATGGAAATGCTTATGTCTCTCAAAGTTGAATGAAATTATACCTTGTTAATTTATTGAAAGATAAAAGTAATTGGAACGTACAAATTTTACCTGTAGGTTGTAAGAAGTATTTGAGTTCATTACATTTCCATCGTGTCAAAGTAGAAACTATATTTCAAACTAGATACATTCCTTAAATGACATTTTAAAAAAGTCTATGTATGTATGACTTCTCATAACTCTTCTTTTCACTTAGTCATTAAAATAGTGAGAGGTTAAACATAATGCCCCAAATAAAGTTTTACATATTGAATGAAGAAAAGTTTCTCACTTAGAGCTTTCATAATATTTATGAAATATATTTTTAAAGAGGTTGCTTTATATTTTTTGTTTTGCATGTTGCTTTCCATAAAACACTAAATTTAAATTGCATTTAACAAGTTTTGACCAAATTTTAAATTCTCAACCAGTTATAACTGTTAGTGAGAATTGATATTGTAACATAGTATTATCTCTAATATTCATTAGATTTGTTTCTATTATTCATCCATTATAGGAAAATTCTACCTTGAAGTTTCTTAGGTAGGATTCCTATTCGTATTTTCTTCACCCAATTAGAATTCCTAATATGTTAACCTCCTTATTTTATTCACTCTTAATTTTCAGTAGAAATTTTGACAGTAAGTTAATTATGTCCATAGGATGCTAATATCAGACATGCTGTTGAAAAGAAAGATGAAGGGGAGAGTGAGAGCAAGAATGAGAGAGAGAGAGGGAGAGATCCAGTTATATCAAAACATTCTGTATAAGCATATGTAAAACTAGCTTTCTTTCTGATTGTTTAGAACTAAAACCATGCTTCTTGAATTTATTTTGACATTAAGACTCCGTTTACTTGATATTTAAAATGTGAATAGATTTATGTTATTCAGGGATTTTTAATACATTTAATTTTTATATTCTTACAAGTCCACTCATGTTGTAACAAATAGAATTTCTTTCCATTTAAAGGCTGAATAATACTTCACTGTATGTATGTACCACATGTTCTTTACCCATTCATCTGTTGATAGACCTGGAAGACATTATGCTAAGTAAATTAAGTCATTTACAGAACAAGTACTGTGTGATTCCTCTAATATGTGTAAAGGTTTAGAAGTAGGTAATAGAACGGTGATTAGCAAGCATGGAGTAGGCAGATATGGGAGTTGTTCAACGTGTGTAAAGTTGCAGTTACACAAGATGAATACACTCCACAGATCTGCTGTACAACATAATGCCTGTAGTTAACAATAGCATATTATATCATTTAAAATTTGCTAAGAGGGTAGGTCACATTTTTTTAAAATATATTTTTATTGCTTTTCGAAAGGAAGGAAGAAAGAGAGAGGTAGAAATATCAATGATGAGAGAGTTATTATCGCTGCCTACTACAGGACCCCGCAACCTGGGTATGTCCTGACCAGGAATTGAACCCTGACCTCCTGGTTCATAGGTCAATGCTCAACCACTAAGCCATGCCGGCTAGGCATAGATCACATATTAAGTGTTTTTTACCACAAAAGACAAACGAACAAAAAAACAACAAAGAGATATAAGGAAACTTTTGGAGGCGATGGATATGTTTATTACCTGGACTGTGTTGATGGTAACCTGAGTGTAAACTAACCAATTGTATACATTAATTATATGCAGTGTTTTGCATACCAGTTATATCTTATAAAGCTAAAAAAAATAAGTTACTTTTCTTAGACTCTGGAACACCCACTGCATACCTATCACAATGTGAATATTAGACCAGAGGCTTTGAGATTTGTTATTCTCAATTTCTCAGAAACATGTTAATGCAATTCCTTGATTAAGGTTTTTATAAGGAAAACAAGTCATTGGCTCTCATTTGTTTAACCAGCACTTATTAATTACTTCCAGTGGGCTGGAGGTACAGGCATGGATCTGAGGCCCTGAAATATATTCAGGAAAAAAAATGCAGTCATCAGAGTAGACCGGTTATTTCTCTGAGCCTTGCATTGACATTTGATGAAATAAAGTCTCTATCTGGTCTTGGACTAGCTGAATTCGTTAAATCCAATTAGCCTTTCCCAGTGGACTAAAGCTTCTATTATGTATGATTTATTTTTGTACATAGTCCCTGAACCATTTTTGTATAGTGATTCTTATATCTTGACTTACTGAATGTACTATAGCAAAGTCTAGGATCCCTTTGGTCAAGCCTGGCCTGGATAATAACTCCAATTATTAGCTCTTTCCTGTGACTTCCTTACCCCACCAGGACTATGGAGGAATCCTGGACTAAAACCCTGCTCCTTTACAAAATGACCATTTTATTTTATTTATTACTAGAGGCCTGGTGCACAAATTTGTGCATAGATGGGGTCTGGCTGGCCTGTGCCAGTCATGCCAGGCCAGTCAGGGGGAGGGGACATGGGAGGTTGGCTGGCTGGCCCCACCCCTGATTGGGGTCGTGGGGGGGGGAGACCCTTCGGGAGTGGGGCTGGTTGGGGGAAGGGTCACCGGGCAGTTGGTGGGCCGGCCCTGCCCCCTGGTTGAATTCTGGTTCAACTCCTGGTCAAGGGGACAATTTGCATATTACCCTTTTATTATATAGGATTATTTTTAAATATATTTTTATTGATTTCAGAGAAGAAGGTAGAGGGAGAGAGAGATAGAAACATCGATGATGAGAGACAGTCATTGATTGGCTGCCTCCTGCACACCCCTACTGGGGATCAAGCCCACAATCCAGGCATGTGCCCTGACCAGGAATCGAACCCTGATTTCCTGGTTCACAGGTTAATGCTCAACCACTGAGCAACACCAGCCAGGTAATAATGACCATTTTATCTTTCTTTTCAAAATGGAAAATAAGAAGATCTTACAGTCAATAATAAGGCAAACACAATAATATTGATTGGAATATGTACCCACAGCTAGTTCAGAGAGGGCTTAGTGACAAGAAGTGGAAGTGTATTTCATCTGATCTGGGTGAGCATTGTTGGGGAGAAAGTCTCTTTCAGAGCCTAGAAAGTTATCAGAGGTGTCTTTACCAAAAAGTAGGAAAAGAATAAATAATGTTGTAGAACTGTTAAATCAATATAAAACTATTCCATTTGCTTATTTAATAAATTTTTCAAACAATCATTCAGGGCTCACTAGACCATGACATTTTTTTTGTCATTTTCATATATATATTGCATTACTTTTTTAAAAAAAATACAAGTTAACTGTTGGTTAATGGCCTGTGAAGGAAAATCTGAACACTCCCGCCTTACCCCTGCCACCCACAGAAGCGGAAAACATTTGGATATTTTCTCTATTTTTTTCCTTCAGAGCTTTTAATGTGGTTATTTCATCTTTGACTTACATCTTAAATAATTTTTCACAGCAGGATTACTTTGTGAAGTTCTGATTTTGGAAGAAGGAAAAGCCCTGTTATTTCAGTAGGTATTGGCTTCCACATAAATCTTCTGTATGTAAAAGCTTGAATCAGAATGTCATAGATTCAAAGTACAACAACATTAACAGTTAATTTATTCATTAAAAATGCTTAGCCAGTCATTACTGAGATTTTTATATGCTAGACAGGGGCAGCCCTAGGCTTATGGAGCTTGAAGCTCATGCTGTTTGGGTTGCCTTTATAAGATAAAGGGTGCGCCCTAGTTGGTTTGGCTCAGTGGATAGAGTGTCAGCCTGCGGACCAAAGGGTCCCGAGTTTGATATTACAGTCAAGGGCACATGCCAGGGTTGTGGGCTGGATTCCCAGTAGGGGGGCCTGCAGGAGGCAGCCAATCAATGATTCTTTCTCATCATTGATGTTTTCATCTTTCTCTCCTCTCTTCCTCTCTGAAAGCAATAAAAATATATTTTAAAAAAAGATAAAGGATGCAAAAATATGACTGCTAAATTCAACATAAGAGGAAATGTTCCATCTTGAATAAAAATTATATTACAATAAAACCAAAAAATTACTCATGCCTCTAACATTACAGAATCAAAGATACAACATTTTATGTATTAGTTAATTGGATAACACACCTCTATAATAATTTTCTTATACTTTTAACTGCATGCACTCTGAAAGCATCTTTATTAGCAGTTATTTTATAATATCATTTCAGTAGAGAGAAGGATATATGTTTATTTTTTTCTTCCAGCCTGGTGCAACAGTTCTTTTAAATCATCCTCAATAATTTAGAAAGGTTTATTTGAGCCTCAGAAATCATTCTTAATAATTTTGTAGATAATGTTATAATTGTTGTCAAAGAAACCCCAATTAGGTTTCTTTCACATATATCCCACTAAACCCAGACTAAATGTCTTTCAACTCAAGTTCCATTAGGAAAATTTAAAAAATACAGCCACAGCTTGACCCAAAAAGTGTAATGGAGAAGTCAGACTGAGATGAGACAGTGTTCTTAACCAAATGTAGTTAAAATATCTTCGTTTTGAAAATTTTACAGAAAAATATGAATGTGTGGACACATTGTTAGGGCCCTTTCCATTGCTCCTCCAGGGCCATGAATACAAGTATAGGCAGGAGAACAGCATCCTTGACTTTTTCCAAATTAAAGAGGAAGAGTTGACTATTTCAGCAGTACATAACACGGTATAGAAGTTTTCATAGATATTATGTATCAGAATCAGAAAGCTTCCTTCTATTTCCAGTTTGTTGATATTTTTTATCATAGATGGGTCTCATATAAAACTGGGGAAAACTTCATTTCCTGTGACTATTAGCACAGTTTTATAGATATACTAGAGGCCTGGTGCACGAAATTCGTGCCCTGTGGGGTGGGGGTCCCTCAGCCCGGCCTGCGCCCTCTTACAGTCTGGGACCCCACTGGGGATGTCCGACTGCCAGCTTAGGCCCTCTCTTAAGCCGGCAGTTGGACATCCCCTGCGGGGTCCTTAGCGCTGCCATGGAGGCAGGAGAGGCTCCTGCCACCGCCACTGCGCTCACCAGCCATGAGCCCGGCTTCTGAGTGGTGCTCCCCCTGTGGGAATGCACTGACCACCAGGGGGCAGCTCCTGCATTGAACATCTGCCCCTCGTGGTCAGTGAGCATCAGAGCGACTTGTCATTCCGCCGTTCGGTCTATTTGCATATTAGGGTTTTATTACATAGGATAATTTGCATATAACATTGTGTATGTTTAAGTTGTAATGTAATGATTAGATACATGTATATGTTGTGAAATGATTACTAAAATAATAACAGTAGTTAACACATCCATCACCTCAGGCAGTTCCCATTTTTGTGGGTGGCGAGAACATTTAAGATCTAGTCTCTTAGCAATTCAAGTATTTCATAGTTTTGTTAACTGTAGTCACCAGAAAATAAGTTAGAAATAACATGAAGTCCTTTTCATAGCTGCACTTCCCCAAGAGTTAGTGCAAGTAGAGTAGGTGGATGCTACAAGCCAGCAGTGTATTAAACCTATGCACTGAGCTTGCTGATGAGAAAATGCCTTTGCTTGTTCCCAAGCCTGGGAGTTTTTTTCTGGGGCTCCCCTGCCACTCCTCACATTAATGGACTCTCTCTTCCTGCATCTTCTTCTCCTTTACTAGCCTGCCACTGCTCTCTCTTTAACTCTTTTTTTTAATGTGTTTTTTTTTTCTCATCTAGGATTTGTCAAAGCTCTCTTACAGCCCCCTGCAGAAAAGGTGGACCGGTATGAAACTCCCTGAGCAATGAGAGTGTCAGTGTGAAGGAGTGTCTGAGAATGAGACTGAGGGAAGGTTTTTATTTGGCTTTGAAGGCTGGAGTGTTAGTCACTGGATGGTGGTAAGGCAGACATTAGGAATAAAGATCTTCTAACTAAGAGACTTGCTGGAACAGCCAGTGGTGTTGTTTTTGGAACTTGTGTGTCCTCATAGGGTAACTCTGAAATCAGTTTGTTTTTGATCTTATACTGGAACACAGGGGTCTGAAGTAGCTGGTATTAAACAATGTTAAGCTTTTGACTCTCTACTCCAAGCTGTTCCAAGGTCTGTTTTGTAAATCCAAAAATGCTTTTAGGGACTTTCTAAAACCAAGATCACCTCCCTTTGTTTCTTTCTCTTTTTTACTTTTTCTTTTTTTTTTTGGCCAAAAGGAATTATAAATTTTATTTTGAATAGTTTTAGCAATAATAATTCAAGAGTCAATAATTTCAGTTTTAAAAATATAAAAGACATTTTTACATACATTAATTTATCAAAAAACAAGCATTTCTTTAATTTTGCCAATAATATATACATGTAATATTTTGTAATTACAAAATTTTTCAAAATCTGAAGCTGAAGGAAACTTTAACTAGAAGCAATCCCTTTGTTTCTTCACACTTTACTGGCCTAAAGCATTTTCAGAAGCATTGAAATTATAGCCTTTCCTTAAAGTAATTAAATTCTTAGCATCGGTGTCCCTCTCCTCCAGGCTCTGTTAGGGACATAAAAAGTATGCTGCCCTATTGGAAGGCAGAATCACAAGAGTGAGATTCTTTGGTTTAAAGTCACACAATTAACTTTATGTGATATTATGAAATGGGTTTTATTCTCTTTATTATTCTCAACATTCAGTTGAGGAAACTGATGCTTATGGATGGTCAGTAACTTGCCTAAGGTGTGACATAGGGGTATGATATCTTTGATGTTAGAGCTGTGATTTGTTGAGAACTTCCTTGGAGAGGCACACACATGTGAATCCCTGGCACACTCTATTCTCTCATTTCTCCTGGCTTTTCAATATTTTTAATAGATAAATAATATCGTGGATTTTTGCTCATGTCTTCTTCAGGGCAAAACTGCAATTAATAATAATTCTGAAGTGTGGAAGTCTTCAGCATAAAATGCTTCCAGGAGTGAGCTCTCCTACCTTTTGCCTTGGAGGAAAGAAGTGACCCATAGTTTGTCCTATTGTAAGGGGCTGATGAGACTTCTGCCTAGATATCCACTCTCCTCACCTAGGATCTGTCTATGCTGCACCCCAAGGCTTGAAAGAAACTCAGACCAGCCCCTGCGTCTGTAAAGTCAGTTGCAACAGGACTTTACTAAATGTTGACATTGTTGATTGGCATGCTGCTGGAACCTGATTTCTTAACATGTGTTCCCACCACATCTGAGTGTAACATGCAAGTGTAATATATTTTCACATATAGAACACAACCAGCTAGCTTATTAGGAACACACTTGGAGTACAGTGAATGTCTTAGAATTTTGTTATTGTTCCAATAAGATTTCCTTCAGATCTACTTGATACTAACATGGGTATCTAGATGTCTATTGTGTGTGTGTGTGTGTGTGTGTGTTGTTATCATTGGTGAAGTAATTTTATTTCTCTTGCTGGATGAGAGATTTGTTGCTGATAGAGGGAATTAATCTCTTCATTATAGGAGGAAAATGGAAGTCTACCATGTGCGAGGCATCTTTCTTACTAACATTGATCACCTCTCATAGCATCACTTCAGCCAACCAGGGTTGAGGATAAAGTGAAGGTCACACAGCACAGGGTTCCTATTCTGCTATCTATACTAATAATAGAGGAATATGCAAATTGTCTGGGACTCCATCACAATAACAGTAACGACCAAACAGTAGGCTGAGTGGGGTGACCAGGCAGGCAGAGGGGTTAGTGAAAGGTGAGCAGTTAGGAGCCAGTGGTTCCAGATTGTGAAAGGTATGTCCGACTGCCGGTTTAGGTCCGATCCCGGAATCGGGCCTAAACCGGCAGCCAGACATCCCCCGAGGGGTCCCGGATTGGAGAGGGTGCAGGCTGGGCTGAGGGCCTCCCCTCGTGCACAAATTTCGTGCACCAGGACTCTAGTACTTACATAATCACAGTTACTCTTTACAAAAACTCCATGAACAGATATTTTAATAATCATCTTACAAAGGAGGACACTGTTTTAAGAGAACAATTAATTTGTCAGAGGTAGTACAACTAAAAATTGAATTTGGAGTTGTGTACAGTTAGATTAAGTAAACTGGCCAAAGTTGGTGTGCTAGGGTTGACTTTGGAATCAATCTAGGTCAGTATAAATCCCAACACTAGGTTTATGTCCATAATACTCTACCTCCCCTTCTATGTATTTTAAGACGAGTTACCACATGGCTTCTTTCATACCACTGTGCTTATTGGAATCCAAGTGTTTTAGGGTTTCTTTTCTCTATAATGTTTAGTAATGACTCATACTAACCTAGCAATTATGTGAAAATATAAGCATCAGAAGCCCAAAATTAATGGAAGTAAATGTTTTTTTTCCAGATAAATTCATATTTGTTTAGTAATTTTTGTTTAGGTCAAATAACTTTCTTCTATGCTGATTTTCCTGGGTTGCAATGCCCTGTATTATCTCTTATCATACCTTTAATTTCTCTGGAAGTTCCCACATGTCCAAACCTGTTTACCAGGTAATAATGAGATTTACAGACCACAGAGAAAGGGAAACATCTGCTCTGCTCTCACTGATGGTGTGAGTCAGTTCCTGGGGCCTACCAGCTAATCAAGGGCCTATTGAATCTCAAAATGAATAATTAAAATCACTATATAAAATGAATCACGATCTTGAAATTCTCTGTTAACGCTCGAGATTGAATGAAAGGCTCTGCTGTCTTTAGTCATATCTAAAGGTGGCTTTTTCTTATTTTGAAAAGTCAGGCAGATAATATTGTTAAAATTTAGTCCCTCATGAGTGGATTTACCATGTAAATATGTGGGTCATGTAAACATTGTTTTTAGCTTAAAAAAACTATTGAGGAGTTCACTGTTTCCAATTGGAAAACAGAGCCAAACAAATGGACATTGGGAAAAAGATTATACAACACACAGTGTTCCCTTCAGCTGGCTTTTCCGTGTACTCATTACAGCCATTATATTTACAGAACAATTAAAGGAAGGAAAATGATCATCAGCAAACTGTCTAGACACTTGCCATCTCTCATTGAATCCAAGAGATGTGATTATTACTGTCATTACCTAAGAGGCAAGAAAATAACCTGAAGTTTACACATGTTTACAAAATCATGGCTTACCTTCCCTAGTAAGTAAAGAATTTATTATTATTGTCTAGTAGATACAAAAGTATGTCACTCGCAAGTTAACTAGCATTTTCTGCCTGCCTGCATCAAAGCAATCCATGTGCACAGCTTGGTGCTAGTTCCATGTTTCTCCTAATGGTAAAGCAAAGGTCACAGGGCCCCGGCCCTAGAGAATCCAGTTCAGCAAACCCGAGTCTGGGCTGGAGCATTTGTAATCACCATTTCTAAAAAGTTCCTAAGTGTTGCTGGTGCTGCTGGTCTGGGGTCTACATTTGGGTAACCACTGTCTTAAGCTGTGAGGAAACTGTTAAGAAATAAACTATCATTTACAAATAAATATTTAGTAATTTCTCAGAGAAATAGTACGGCTGCCACATTTTCAAGGAGCTGCTTCATTTTGCACGATAGTGCAGAAGACGTCCTACACCTTCTCGAATTTATGCCAGAAATCCTTACACCGGGATGGGCTCTTTAACCTGAAGAGAGAGGATCACGAGAAAAAAGGTCTTCGGATATCATAGAACAGAGAGAATGGACTGTTTGTGTTGTACCACAAGCAGAACTATAATAAATAAAGAGAGATTAAGAGGAGTCGGATTCTGGCATCCATGCACTGGCTGACCTCGTGGTGTGGGTTTCCTGCCTGTAGGAATATTCAGTCAGCACCTGAATGACCATCTTGCAGAAAAGTCATTGAGACTAACCTCCTTCTTACTTTCAAATATGAGTCGATACGTTTTGATAAGCCATGTAGAATTTTTAAAAATGTAGGTGAGAAGTTCAACGAGAAATAAACCCTTCGTGCGCTTACACCCCATTTATAAGAAGTGTTTACCAGGGGTGGGCAAACTTTTTGACTCGAGGGCCACAATGGGTTCTTAAACTGGACCGGAGGGCCGGAACAAAAGCATGGATGGAGTGTTTGTGTGAACTAATATAAATTCAAAGTAAACATCATTACATAAAAGGGTACGGTCTTTTTTTTCAATAGTTTTATTCATTTCAAACGGGCCGGATCCGGCCCGCGGGCTGTAGTTTGCCCACGGCTGGTTTAGACACTCAGATGTCCTACACGGTGCCTCCTCCCAGGACTAAGGCACTCATTTCCCCAGCTGCTGGGGGTGCTGGTGGCTGACAGCTCTCAACCAAGTCAGAAAGTCTCCTTAAGGTCTTGTCTGAGCACAAGAGGAACATGGCCCAGCCTCCCTCCGGGAGGATTTCAGTTCACATCCAGTCACTAGTTGGTGTAAGAGGATACAAGCCCATCACTGTCCTCAGCTCTGGACAACTCACAAGAACCATTCTAGCTCTAGAGCTTCCTCAGTCTGAGCAGCTGATGGCTTTGCTGCAAATGCATCCTACTTCAGTTCCCCTCACTGCCCAGACCAGGTGTTGATCCCGAGAGCACCTGCCCGTGAACTAACTGTGCCAATCTGTGTCTTAGAGTTCCCTACCTGGAGAACACAATAAATGAACTTTCTTTGTAGTGTTGGTTTCTTTTAAAATGTATTTTATGTTTCCTTACAACTGTCTTTGCTCAGTCAACAAAAAACTGAGTGTCCCAGGGTCGCTCACAAAGGAATCGTGAAAGACAGAAACCACTCTACTTTCAGCAAAAATGGATTTAATACGAGGCAATGGGACCTTCCGAACTGTTGGAATGGCTGGGCCCCCATGACTGACTGCCATCTCTGCCACAACCCAAAAGATAGCAATGAAATCATAATGTTCTATACCGTACATATAGACAATTTTTATTTTAAAAGAGAAGGTGTGGAATCCAAAAGACTCGTCTGATTGATGAGTGCAGATCTCAGTATCTCAGGTGCAATTCCAAGATCAGAAAGCAGTGGCTGGAACCATTGGTTCCAAAGCCCCATCAGGCCTGCTAGCTCTGTTGCCGCGAACTGGAAGCCTTGTGCACTCTCTCCTTCTTTCCCCATCTGATATAGTTCTAGACTCCAAGGGATGCAAGCACAGGATTCAGGAACATAGATCACATCTGGGAACTTAACCTGGAATGTGGTCTGGAAAAGGTTGGTCTCTGGCTCTCTGGCTTTTGTAATGTAGGCAGTCACGCCAAAAGGAAGTTGGGAGAGATGAAGTGTGAGCCTGTTGGCTGTATCTACCCCACACAGTCCTTGCCTTCACCAGGTTTACATTTCCAATGATACCAGGAGGAAGACAATAAATAAAATAAATAAATAAATAAGGCAGATGGCTTAATTAGTCTTAGATAATGTTTTATTATAAGTTTAACAAACGTTAAAAGTAAAAAAAAAAAATGTTTAGGTTTGACAACAGCCAACCCAATTTATTCCTTATAGCAATTCATATTATAGTGTCCACGTCATATGGGTAATTGGAATATGCCATTTGGTAATGTTTACATGGAATGCTTTGGGCCTCGATGGACAGTGTGCAAGTTTAGACATGTGTGCTACCACTGTTGAAAGAATTCTACTGGACTCAGCAAAACTGATTAATTAAATTTGGAGAGTTTATGCTGTGGAAATTAAACTTGATTTGGGCTTGACCTAACTCAAATTTCTGCAGATTTTCAATGTGAAAAAGATTAACACTGAAGAGCACAGAATACAGGTTATTCTATCCAAGAGGTTTATATTTTGACCAAAAAGAAAGTAAAGACACTTTGTGCTGAGTGAGCCTGAGCAAATAATACAAATTTGAGTATAAAACATTGTTGCTTAAGCTGTTCTTGATGAAAGACAATTTTGAGAATCTAGGAAAAGCTATAAACATTATATTGCAGAAATGTACACTTATGTTTATATACTGGGTGGGGCAAAAGTAGGTTTAAGGTTGTTCATATGGAAAAGAATACAATGAGTAATAAATAACACAAGAATAAACTTTGTGTTTTGCGTACTCACACTGTAACCTACTTCTGCCCCACCCTATACATGTACATACACAAATATCAGCTGGTTCACAGACACTTTGAACTCGTAAGTTTTAAACTCCTGGGTTCTTGGCTTAAGAAGTTCTAGTCTAGAGTGGAATGCTTTCATAATTTCTGAGGATTTTGTGAGTTTTCAGTTCTAATGTATACATGTATATGTAAGTACATGTATAATATTTAATATGTACATACAGTTATCCCTCAGTATCTAAGGAGGAGTGTTTCCAGGACCTCTGTGGGTACCAAAATCCACAGATGCTCAAGTCCTTTATATAAAACGAGGCCTGGTACAAGAAATTCATGCATGGGGCGGGGGGTCAGGGGAGGTGTGTGTCCCTCAGCCCAGCCTGCACCCTGTCCAATCTGGGATCCCTCTCACAATCCAGGACTGCTGGCTCCCAACCACTCGCCTGCCTGCCTGCCTGATTGCCCCTAACTGCCCTCCCCTGTTGGCCTGGTCACCCCCAACTGCCCTCCCCTACTGGCCCAGTCACCCCTAACTGCCCTTCCTTGACAGCTTGGTTGCCCCTAATTGCCCTTCCCTGCCAGCCTGGTCACCCCCAACTGCCCTCCCCTGCTGGCCTGGTCACCCCTAACTGCCCTCCCTTGCCAGCCTGGTCACCCCCAACTACCCTCCCCTGCAGGCCTGGTCCCTCACAACTGCCCTCCCCTGTAGGCCTGGTCACCCCCAACTGCCCTCCCCTGCCAGGCTGGTCATGCCTAACTGCCCTCTCCTATTGGCCTGATCGCCCACAACTGCCCTCCCCTGCCGGCCATCTTGTGGTGCCCATCTTTGACCATTAGGGGCAGCCATCTTGTGTGTTGGAGTGATGGTCAATTTGCATATTACCTCTTTATTATATAGGATGGGGTAGTATTTGCCTATAACCTACACACATTCTCCTGTATGCTTTAAATCATCTCTAGACTTTATGGTTACCTAATACAATGTTAATGTTATATGAATAGTTGTGATGCTATATTACTTAGAGAATATTGACAAGAAAAAGATGTCTGTTCATGTACAGATGCAACCATTGTAGGCCTGACTACCTAGTCCATGTCAGCTGTCAGCAACAACATAACTTTTTTTCTTTTCAAGTCTTTCCATCCACCATTGGTGTAGATCCACAGATACAGAACTGTGGATATGGAGGTCCAACTGTACATATATAACACATATGCATGTATACAAATGAAATATATCCTACTGAATTTCATGCTGGAAAACAAGTGTAGGCTAAGACAGTTGTCTCAAAAATTGTTACTATGCACCGTCCTTAGTAAACTATTTTTGAGATTTTTTTTTTTTGCTACCAAGTTTTCCAGAGGCTAGAACATTATTTGTTTCTCTGTCTATCTGTTACACACTAATAAAACAGGCAGGTCACTTAATACCAACTGAGTAGGGCTATCATTTTGAGCAAATCACGCAACTTTTAGTCTTTGTCTTTATAAATTTCATTCATAGTGAGATTTGTATCCTGTTCAGTGCTAAGATCTATAATTATTTCAATTGCTACTATATATGGGATTATATTTATTGGCTTGTTTTTGATAGACACAGACAATATGGATAAGAGCAGGCGGTGCTTGTGCATTATGCCTCAACAATACAAAATACTAAACTGAAGCAAAAGGGAATTTTTTAATCCTCTAAACCTAATGGACAAAATGAATGAATGAACTCCTCCCTTTTCTAAAAATAATGTTTTTATTGATTTTAGAGAGAGGGGAAGGGAGAGGGAGAGAAATAGAGAGGAACATCAGTGTGAGAGAGAAACATCCATTGATTGCCTGCATGTAACCCAACAAGATCCAGCTGGCAACCCGGGCATGTGCCCTGACCAGGAATCAAACCAGTGACTTTTCAGTGCACTCAGCAAACTGAGCCACATGGCCAGGGCTGAATGTGCTTTGCTTTTTAAAAAAATTTTTTTTTATTGACTTCAGAGAGGAAGGGAGAGGGAGAAAGAGATAGAAACATCAATGATGAGCGAGAATCATTGATCAGCTGCCTCCTGCATGCCCCTTACTGGGGATCGAGCCTGCAACCCGGGCATGTGCCCTTGACCAGAATCAAACCCAGGACTTTTCAGTCTACAGGTCAATGCTCTATCCACTGAGCAGAACCAGCCAAGGCTGAAAGTGCTTTTCTTAAGGAATAAATAAAACTTTAGCACATCATAATGAAGTTATCATGGTGTCTGTGACCCGAGCCCCAGGGTACTCAGAGCAGCATAGACAGTAATAATGCTTCCCAGGACCCGGTCTTGTTTGCCTTTCATCCTAAATTTGCCAAAGAAACATGGCAGGTAAAGCACTGAAGTAGAATGCTGTGGCTGATGCGCTTAGGCCTGGGCTGGCCTGGGGAGGGGCCTCAAAGGCACTGATTAGGCAGAAAAGTATTAGTAATGAGAGCAACCATCATAACATTAGCTCAGGGCATGGTGTGCAAAGCTAAGGGATATCTGTGCCTGCATGTAGGGAGCAGATTTAGAAAACTTGGTTTATTTTATTATTGTTGTGGGATAGAGTGCCTGAGGTGAAGGGCTAGGTGGCCGACTAAGGGGAGGTGCTGGAGTGGGGAACCCTATGGCATCTGATAGCAGGGCCCTGTGTTTACCTGGGAGGCAGCTGTATAATTTGCTGTTTCATTTCTGTGTTTGGCTCCTGCTGCAACCAGCTGGCAGGGAGGGCCTCTCTGGTGTTTTGAGTCAAGAAGAGGATAAGACTCACTCTGGCTTCATTCAGATAACCTGAACATTTTGAGTTTGGTTCCTGGCAAGAGAAATGTGTACTTTGGGTTTGTTTTGTTTTGTTTTGTTTTCAATTGTGGTGGTATGTTGGCTGAGTTGGTCTCCTTTTAAGACTTGGGAATTTATTTATGAAGCAGTGCCTGGACTTAAGAAAAGTAATATCTACCTAAGGAAGGAACTCTGTCTCATTTGAAATCAATTGGCATCTATGAACAATGGTTGTTTAATAAGAAAATAGCTATAGGCAAGTGATAGAAATTATTAGATATTGATTGACATAATATGGGTCTTTCTCTTAGCTTCAACTTAATAAACTAGGATTTGTTACTTGAATTTAGAGTCATTGTCTCAATCACGAAAAAGAGAAAATGTTGTATGTCTTTTGTCTTTGAAGTAATCTCTACTTTTTCTTTAATTTTTCTGTTGATGTGCATTGCCTTATTAGTATATGTATATATGTATAAAGTTTAGGTGTTCAGTTCAATTATTTTTACATGCTGGTCACACCTTTGTAACCACCACCCAAGTCAAGATGTACACTGTTACTAGAAGTTTCCCTTGTGTTCTCCTAACCCTCACCTTCCCCTAACACCCGCAAAGAAAACAACTATTTTGACTGCCATCACACAGATTGTTTTTGCCTGTTGGAGACATTTATGTAAGTGTAATCATACAGTATATATTTTTGTGTGTCTGGCTTCTTACACTCAATGGTATGCCTATGAGTCTATTAATGTTGCTTGAAGAAGTAGATTTTTTGTTTGTAGCCATGCAATATTTGTATCAATATTCTTTCCTAAAATATATTTTTATTGATTTCAGAGAAGAGAGAGGGTGAGAGAGATTGAGAGAATCAGTGATCAGCTGCCTCTTGCACATCCCCCACTGGGGATTGAGCCCGCAACCCAAGCATGTGCCCTGACCAGGAATCAGACCATGACCTCGTGGTTCCTAGGTCGATGCTCAGCCACTGAGCCACTCCAGCAAAGCTCAATATTCTAAAATGATACACATTTTTCTATTCATCGACATTTGGGTTGTTTTTCACTAAATCAAATAATGATATTGTTCATTTTTGAACCTAACCTTTCAGTGCACATACACACACATTGTTGACATCTAGTGCACTTGCTGTGTGATAAGGTGATTGTATGTTTTGCTTTAGGAGATATTGTCACACAGCTTTCCAAAGAGATTGTCCCAATTTATACTCTCATTGGCAGTACTTCCCCCCAGCATTTCTGGGTTTCTGGTGGAGTATAGTGGTGACAGTGTGTGTGTATGTTTCATTTAATCTTTTTTTTTTTTTAAAGACTGTACTTTGTTTAGAGCAGTTTTAGGTTCACAGCAAACAAGAGAAGGTACAGAGATTTTCCATGTACCCCCTGCTCCTACACATGAATAACCTCCTCCTTATGACATCTTCCACCATGTGTTACATTTATTACTACTGAAGACCTACACTGACATGTCATAGTCAGAGGCCACTGTTTACATTAAGGTCACCACCAAGAGTGGGTTTGGGAAAGTGTATAATGACATGTATACATCATTACATCATGCTACAGAATATTTTTCACTGCCCTCCAAATCCTGCCTGTTTCCACAGTTTTTGCCTTACCTAGAATATCATATAATTGAAGTCATTTAGTATGTAGCCTTTTCAGATTGGCTTCTTTCACTTAGTAATATACATTTAAGTTTCCTCTCTGTCGTTTCATGGTAGGTAGCTCATTTCCTGTTAGCACTGAACAATACTCCATTGTCTCGAAGTATCACAGTTTATTAATCCCCTCACCCAGTGAAAGACATATTGGTTGCTTCCAGATTTTGGCAATTCTGGATAAAGCTGCTGAAAACATCTGTGTGCAGGTTTTTGTGTGGACATAAGTTCTCGTCTTCTTTGGGTAATTACCAAGGAGTGTGATTGCTGGATCCTATGGTAAGAGTGTTAGTTTTGTAAGAAACCACCAGACTGTCTTCCATAGTGTCTGTACCATTTTGCATTCCCACCAGCGATGACTGAGCATTCCTGTTCCAGCATTTGGTGTTGTCTGTGTTCCAGATTTTGGCCATTCTAATAAGTGTGTAATTTTAAAACTGTTGGTTTAATTTGCATTTCTCTGATAACATAGGCTATCGGGCATCTTTTCATATGCTTACTTGCCATCTATATATCTTTGGAAAATTATTCGTTCAGATGTTTGAGCCATTTTTAATTGGTGGTTCATTTTCTTATTGTTGGATTTTAAGAGTTCTCATTTAGATCTCTACACCATCTGGAATCAATTTTTGTGTATTGAGGTCATGGGATTAAGATTCAATCATCTTACTTTCCCCCCACTGCAGTGCAATGTTACCTTTATCATAAGTTGATGGCCATATATATGACTGTTTCAGGACTCTTTATTGTATGCCATTAATCCATTTTTTAAATTCTTCTGTCAATATCATAAAGTCTTAATTACTGTTATTTTTTAAAAGTCTTGATGTCTGACTTCTTGTTCAAAATGGCCATATTGTATTTGAATATGAATTTTAAAATAAGCTTATCAATTTTTAATAAAGATAATGCTGGGGGAAGAATTGATATATTTACAGTATTTAGCAAATTCATCTATTTATTTAGCTCTTTGATTTTTCTTGCAATATTTTGTAATATTTTTCTTTTTAAATTTTATCTTTATTGTTTAAAGTATTACAGATGTCCCCCCTTTTTTCCCCTTGACTCTCCTCCCCATTCCTGTCCCCTCCCCATAATTTTATGTCCAAATATTTTGCACAATTTTCATTAGATTTATATCTAAGAATTTAATGTGCCCGATGCTAAAACTAATGCTTTGTTTTAAAAGTGTTTTTATGTATTTTTATAGCAGTCATGCTAAATATACTTATTGATTCTAACGTTACGAATTCTTTTGGATTTTTTGCATGTACTATCATTTCATTTGCAAGTAATGTCCGTTCATTTGTTTCTTTCCAACCTTATAATTTTAATTTTTAAAATATTATTGCACAGGCTAGGGCATCAGGCATCCAGTACAAAGTGGAATAGAAGTAATCATATGAAACTTTTTGTATCTTGTTCTCTGTCTTGATAGGAAGTTTTTGATATGTCATTATAAACTATAATATTTGCTATATTTTTGTAGATATTCTTAATCAGATTAAGAAAGATTCTCCTCTATTCCTAGTTGCTAAAAGTTTTTATCATGAAAGAATATTTAATCTTACCAAAAGCTTTTCCTGCATCTCCTGAGATAATTATGCCATTTCCCCTTTAATTCTGTCATTGTGATAGAGTAGGTTGATTGCTTTCTCAAAGTTAAACTTCCCTTACCGACCTAAAGGAAACCCTCTTTAATGTTGTTATAGGATCTGTTTTATGATTTGATTTTCTCACATTTTATTTAGAAATTTTCAACCATGTTCCTGAAATAAATTGCCTGTAATTTTCCTTTCTCATAATGTCCTTTTCAAATTATAGAGTAAAGGCTATGCTGACCCCACAAGGTGAGATAGGGATTGTTCCTTGTTTTTCTCTTCTCTGAAGTGTTGTGTGAAATGACTATTTCTTCCTAAATGTGTGGGAGAATTCAACAGTGAAGTCATCAGGCCAGGGCTTCCTTTTTAAGTGAAAATTTTAATAATATATTCAATTGTTTTAGTAGATAATAGGGTAATCTGAATTTCTTCCTTTTATTTTCTGTCAGCTTTGATATATTTTACCATTATTTTCCCCCTGGGGAATATTTTTTCATTTTATTCAAATTAAAGAAAAATAACTAGGACCATATCTTATTATATAAAGCAAATTTTTAAATAAATCTTATCAATTGTATCAAATATATTAAAAATATGTTAAGATATAATATCAATAGGATATTTTACCAATAAGTCAACCTCTTTGTGCTACTTTGATCAAATGTCTGTTTCCAGTGAGATATTAGATTAATTAAAATAAGATGCTTTTGATTACTATAATGTCTTCCACATTTCAAAAACTGTAATTCCCCCGTAGTTCTAACAAAGCCCAATATTTATGTTTGCTATTCGCTGGTCTTAAGAGTTTATTTAAATTTCCTTGATCATGCTTCTTTTTAAGGGTAAAGTGCTGGCTACCATGAAAGGCTTCTTAACAGTTTAAAGATGAATTGCTTATAAAATTCATGGCTTCATTGTCTGTCAATACCATTAAAAATGCCACATCTATTGCCTATATTCCAGCAACTGTCTAGAAGTTCATATTGTTTTTATCGCATGTGCATTTATTTTTCTCAAACATTTAGATTAAAACACAACAACAACACATACACACAAAGGCTGTCAATTTGGTCTAGTATTTTCAAGAGAATTAATGCAGATTCCAGTCCCTCCAGAAATATCACCCTAGGTTGTAAAATCCCCTCCGCACTGTTTACCTTTCTTTCCTTAGAAATGGGTTCAGAGTAGAGCAAACCACAGGTAAACTCCTAAAGTTTCAATAGGGATGGGGACATGAGGTGAGGAATAGTGAGGGCAACGTTCAGGATCTAGGTCAAGCATATTCGTGAGAGCCCCACCAATTCAAATTTAGGGTAACTTGTCTGAGGTCCAGAGGCAGGGACTACACAGGCTGCCTTTATGAGGAGCTTGGTTATACAAGCTCTGGGTCAGCTCCCATTCTTTGTGGCTACCCAGGCCAAGCCTATTTAGCTGGCCGGGTGGACCAAGGAAAGCAATGACTACTGGGTGCTTTTCATTGCTAATCCTGGTCTTGACTCACGCTGTGACCTCTCTTGGTGTGTTTCTTCAGCTGGAAAGGGAAGATAATAATGACCTATTTAACAAGGTGTGTTGTGTGGATTAACAGCTAATAACATGTTTCATAAGACAAGGCAGCATTGAGCTTGTAAATACTAACAGAACGGTTCTCCATACTACAAAGTGCATTAGTGCTTCCCTTGAAGAAAGCCCAATAGGCCAGAAAATGAACACACAAAGCAGTTAAAATAAGGTGAATTTTTACTTGACAGGAGTCACTTCATTTTCTAAAAGAATACTCCCCAGTTTTCCTTTTGATAGTTGGTTTACCCCTGTACATGTAAAAGTTATTTTAAAATCCGTCCATATCTAGTCTATTATTTTAGTGTATAGGACTCTGAATACATTTTTTCAGTATGCTTGGATGTGATCCCCCCCCCATTCAATGAAGTATAAATATCATATAGTGAGTCACCTGTATATAATCATAAGATTTCTGTAAAGTCAACTATACTTATATAGGTCCTGTTGGTGCTTTTGTTGCTTCATCATGAGGGATTCCTATATTACTTGGGGGTAATTGTGTTAAGCTTAATTATTTTTAATTTCTTCTAGGACTTGGTAATTTATCACATCAGGTACTTCACTTCTAATCATTTAGCCTTGAGTCAGCTGTTAGCAGTTCAAATGATATATGCTCACCAATTAATTCTCCATTCAATTTATTCCATTTCCATTTTGTCTGCTTTTGTTATTCTCAAAGATGAAGAAAAGTCATGGATGCAAATGAGAAGGACGTATGAGTTGCTTTATTGAGGGGAAATCATAGATAGTGATAATTTCTAGCCACTAAAAAGGATTTAACTTGATTTTTGGAATTATTGTCACCATTACCAAGGCAAGGTCAAATACAAAGACAAGAAATTATGCTGCTTAATGAATCTGCAAGTAAAAAAATTGACTCTAGTGTTTAGTAAATATTGTTAATATAATTTGAAAAACATAAAAGGAATGAATAACTAGGCATTTAGTTGAAATTTTGCCAGGTTGTGGCCTAATGTTTTCTTACAGTGGCATTTATAATTATCTTTTCGTACATTAGTGGATATTTTAGTAGGCATTTGAGAGCATTTATATAAGACAGTGATGGCGAACCTTTTTAGCTCAACGTGTCAGCATTTTGAAAAACCCTAACTTAACTCGGGTGCCGTGTCACATATAGAAATTTTTTAATATTTGCAACCATAGTAAAACAAAGATTTATATTTTTGATATTTGTTTTATATATTTAAATGCCATTTAACAAAGAAAAATCAACCAAAAAAATGAGTTCACGTGTTACCTCTGACATGTGTGTCATAGGTTCGCCATCACTGATATAAGACATCTTATTTGATCTTTACATATGAACTACTTTTAAACTCTTTAGTTAATTTCCTTAGTTTCTTGAGTGATGTGAAGAGTACATATAATTTTTTCTTTCTATGGGAGGAAAGAGGAACTCAGTTTGTTCAGTTATTTATCTATTCATTTTTCCAAAAAATATTTATGAAGCCTTACCTATAACTATGCAATTAGTTTAAAATTATACTAAACTAGAGGCCTGGTGCACAAAAATTTGTGCACTCAGGGGGAAGGG
>NW_006293700.1:4479767-4492235 GCF_000327345.1 Myotis davidii
AGAGGCCTGCAGCCGCAGGTGGGGTACGTTGGTTTCCTCCGTCACTGGAGCAAGCAAGCCTCATGTTAGTTTCAAGCTGCCTGGCTGCCGGCCGCCATCTTGGCTGGAAGTTAATTTGCATATCTCACTGATTAGCCAATGGGAAGGGTAGCGGTTGTACACCAATTACCATATTTCTCTTTTATTAGATAGGATATGATTTATACTATAAATATCTTTGAAATATCAAGTCCTCCTCACTATGCTATTTTGCTTTCATTTATTTTACCGTCTAGATTTAGATTATATTTGCTAATTCTTCAATCCTTCTGTTCTACTACATTCATATATAGATATAAGAGAGAGAAAGAGAGAGAGAGAGAGAGACAGAATTGCCTTAATATTGAAGAAGTTAGGAAATCCTTGTGTGTGTTTTTGTTGTCAGTTCATTAAAACATCCCATCTAGAACTAGATATCAATTTTCTTAAACAACATAAATTAAGATAAACCACAACATTATGGGAACTCTGTAATCTTGTCACCATGTACAATGTTTAGCCTGTGCCAATGCAAGAGTCTCAGGATCAGGTCTTCACAGAAAAGGTTCTGCCAGAGATTGCAACTATTGGAGATATGCTTTTGAAATTAATTTCTGCTGTGAGGTAATTTTTAGACTTTGAATAAATGTATATTCTACTCCCATTAGACATGAAACACAATAGACTAGAGACTTGGTCTTACTCACAACTGCTCTGCTAGGAGTCCAATATTTTCAACATTATTTCAGAATGAGTCTATATACAATTGAGGACTGTTAGCACAGGACCTTCCTCAGAGAACACCACACAGATTTCATCACTCTGATCCCAGGCATGTCTGGTTAGAGACCATATTCATCCTAACATTCAAAGTATAGCCCCTGACTTAAAAGAACATCTGTCCTGAAATGTCAATGGTGCCAAAGTCAGTACTTGAGAAAACCAAGTCTAGAGTAAAAGAGTCACCAATACTTCTTTTATTGATTAATAAATTATTTTTTAAATGTCCTTTCATAAGCAAAAATTTTTGAAGATAAACTAATTATTTGGTTTTTTTATTCGTTTCTGTTATAACTACAATTGTGTGATATAGGCATTTGAGGTGACAGTAGTTAAAAGGTCACAAATAGGAATATGTCATATTTCATTATCTTGAATCAGTGGTCATTTTTTGTTTTGCTATGTTGGTTGGCATCACTGAAACACTGAAGAATTTGGTAGCATGTACTCCATCCAGCACAACGTCATGTCTGAAGATTACCCATATCATAAGGATGCTTACCAGCAAAGCAGCTGTGCAGACATGATCTCTTTATGCTTCAGTTACCTCTGTAAAATGGACATAACACCTCGATTATAGAATGCCTGAGTATTAGAGATAACAGAAGTAAAGAGCAAAGCACATTGACACACAGAAAGCACCTACATATACTAGCCACGATGATTATTTCCTATATAAGTTCTTTTTTCCTGTTATTAGTATTTTACTTGCAAGTGACCCAGACTTCACAGGATGTTGATGGTATTTGAGAATATACAAACAAATCTCAGAAAAACTGATAGGAATACACCAGGGATGTAACAATCCATCTGATCAAAAAACCCTTTGTTATATATCTGAATAACATCAAATTATATTCCATAAGAAAATCATATAAAATGAGAAATTGTCATGTTTTCTGTTACTTCGTATACCTTGTATTAGTATAGTACAGTGGTCGGCAAACTCATTAGTCAATAGAGCCAAATAGCAACAGTACAACGATTGAAATTTCTTTTGAGAGCCAAATTTTTTAAACTTAAACTATATAGGTAGGTACATTGTTATTAACTTAATTAGGGTACTCCTAAGCTGGCCTTTGCTAAAAACGTCCTCAATCTGATTGAGGTATGTTCGCTGAGGTCGACCCCTTCCAACTCTCCCATCCATACTCGTCTTGTATACTTGTTTCGTCTATCTCCTTTCATTCATCCTTTCTATATGTCCAAACCATCTCAACATACCTTTCTCAATCCTCGGCACTACATCTTCTTTCACTCCACAACGTTTCCTAAAATTAACTTAATAAACTTTACTTAAAGTTTTAAGTCAACTTTGCACTGTACGTGTGCCCCCACACATGGTATTTTGTGGAAGAGCCACACTCAAGGGGCCAAAGAGCCACATGTGGCTCGCGAGCCCTGGTTTGCCAACTACTGATATAGTACATGCCTGTTCCATCATTTACTGGGTTTCTAAGGGCCATGTGTCTGCACTTGATGCAATTGGAACACTAGATGGCAGTCTTGTATCTTTTAAAAAATATATATTTTTTATTTCAGAGGGGGAGAGGGAGAGAGATACAAATATCAATGATGATCAACTGTCTCCTGCATGCCCCCTACTGGGAATTGAGCCCGCAACCCTGGCTTGCACCCTGACCAGGAATCAAACGCTGACCTCCTGGTTCATTGGTCAGCACTCAACCATTGAGGCACACTGTCAGTGTGGATGGCATTCTGCTATCTTTGATCCAATGAATACAATTACACTTTTCATTGTTTGCAAACAAATTAGGACCACCGTTCAAACCTTTAATCAACAGGATTTTGCAGGAACATCTGATGCACTCTCATATTGTTTCTGTGATATACTCACCTAAGTGGAATATGCATACCAAGGACTCAGGACATACATAAACTCTGCGGCTACTATTAAATTTACCAATAAATTCCTCCATCTCTTTTCATGGTGAAAGGCTGCCATCAGTTTTAATATGACTGTACCACTTAAAACTTAGTTAATACACCTATCTGGAAAGGTCTTCATTCTTCAAGAAAGTTTCAGTAAGAATTAGCTCATTGTGTTTGTTTCCTCCCTGATAGCCTAATACCTTAAGATTTCATATTCTAAGAGTTACCATCAGATCAGACAGACTATGGGCTCAGTCCCACAAGATGGCCCCTCCTAACTTGGAATGCCAATCAGAGGTTCCAAGATGTCACCTGTACTTCTTACCTGGGGGCTATAGATCAGGTTCCCCATGACTCCCACCTTATGTTCAATAATTTGCTGGAATGGCTCATAGATCTCAAAGAGACATTTTATGTATTCGATTATTGGTTTATTATAAGAGCATATAATTCAGAAACAGCCAGAAGGAAGAGATCAATAGGGCAAGGAAAGGGAAAAGAGGCAGAGCTCCCATGCTCTCTGGGTCACCACTCTCCCCCCATCTCCACATGTTCATTAACCAGGAAGCTCTCCAAACCCATACTTTGGGGATTTTTATGAGACTTCCTCATGTAAGCATGATTGATTATGAACTCCATTTCCCTCCTGCTCTCCTCTGTGGAGAACAGGGAGTGGGGTTGTGGGGAGGCTGAAAATTCCAAGCTTCTAATCATGGCTTGGTCTTTCTAATGACCAGCCCCCATCCAGGAGCCCACCCACAGTTGCCTCATTAGGAAAAAACCCACTCCTATTAGGCAGGAAATGCCAAAGGATTTAGGAGCTGGGTGTCAGGAACCAGGGTCCAAAGACTAAAAACTAGGACAAAAGATGCTCCTAGATCTTATCACGTAGGAAATGTTGAGAGTTTTAGGGCTCTGTGCCAGGAACCTGGGGCAAAGACCAATATATTTTTTCTATTATCTCACAAGGCTCTACCCATAGTAGATGTTATAAGGTATTTGTTATTTGCACAAATATACATGAATATATAATTTTAAATGGGTATTGGAATGTCAGGGTAAGGTTAAACATTTTCTATTTGCAACAGCATATTTTTTATAGATCAGTGTTTTCTCACATCTTTCTAATGATTAAATCATTTTGAATATGTGGGTTTTTCAAATGATAGTGCTCTAAAATTGGGTCTGATGCATGTGCAAAAGTGTAGATTTTGCATCTGATTTAAGTAAACTTATCACGCATTCTTATATGTAGAACACTGAAATTACATTGTCTAAAAAATATGGGCTTCATAAAAGTTCTTATATTTTTAAACATCAATTAGCACATTCTCTTTAACTTTCATTCATTGGGTTCTAGAAATTCTCAAATGTTAAGTGTGCTGTGTTCAAATATCCATCAGTTGAGAAACCATGTGTGTAATCCTGCTCTTGTCAAAGGTGTTTGACCTTGAACCGTACCACCTAGAGCTTTGAAATTTTTCAGGTATAAAATATAACTTTTGATAGTGTGGGACTGTAATTTTAGTATTAACAGATCCCATCTGATTGTCATGGTTTGAGTTTTACTTTTTGGTCTTGTGATTTTTTTTAATTCCGTGTATATTTACACTTCAAAATAACAGGACCTGCCTGAATATTCATAAGTACATTATTATTGGTGCCTCTTTAAAGAAGTTGGAGTGATTTTTCCCCTCAGAATCTGAACCTGTCAATCACTCAACAGGCCTTTTTTCCCCTGTTCCTCTGTGCCAAAATCCACTACTTGTAGGTTGTTTGGCTCTCCTTTAGCCCTCACAAGCTGAAATCCGACACTGAATAAACCATCAATATTTTTGTTATAAAACCTCCTGCTTTTATATCAGAAAGGTGGATCATGCAGCACTGAGTGAAATCTCAAGAACATTCATTAAATGTCAAGAACCCAAACCGACCTAAGATGCATTTTTCTAAATGGCACACTTCAAGTCCTTAGAGTTGAATTCAATACTTCTGAACTTCTTCGTATCTGTGACCCATCCATCAGCAGCATCAGCTAGCATGTGAGGCCTGAATGGGCCATAGAGGAAAACATGGGCCACCACCCAGCATCTTCCTCCGCCCAAAAGTTCATGGAGCTTTTGTTCTGCGGTGCTCTGGAACTTGCTATCCACATAAAACCAAAGTATGCAACAAGCCTGCTTTAATGAGCTTCACTGGTTGATTTGGGGTTAGTTTCCCTTAGTTCATCATTTCTAAAATGTACCCGTTGAAACACCATGAAATTGAATGAGTGTTTTGCTCAATTTTGGTTTAAAAGAGGTGGTTTACCTTAGGTAAGTGAGCCCTAACTAGGTCTTAGTTAGAAGAATGTAAAAGTACATAAACAACAGATTGCTTCGAGGTGAAACCTTAGCTTTTCCGTGTGTGTGTGTGTGTTTAAATCTTTGTTTTTCCCAGGTTAAAAGTAATTATCTGTTAATTTGCTGTTGACTCAAATTATAATTTCATTATGGTATTTACATTTAACCTACAGGCCAATTGTACTTCAAATAGTACATTATAGATATATTCTTGTAGAGATGATGATCTTGAGCATAATGATGGTTTAATAAAGAATTTATATCCCTAAATTGAACTAATAAACATGAGTTTGTCCTTATCAATTGGATAGATAGCATAGAGTTTGGAGATATATCCTCTGGCATTTATTTAATTTTTAAGATACACCGACATAAAAATCACATTTTCCATTATATTTTATTTATACTATTACCTATTCCTTGGAAAACATTCTATTTTTATTGTTTATATAGTTTCTCAACATGCAGCATATAGTATACTAGAGGCCTGGTGCACAAATTTGTGCATGGGTGGGGCTCCTTGACCTGGCTGGCCGGGAGGTTGGGGGAGGAGGGACTGCGGGAGGTTGGCCGTGGGAGCACACTGACCGCGGGAGGAGGGACTGCGGGAGGTTGGCAAATCCTGCATTGAGCATCTGCCTGCTGGTGTTCAGTGCACATCATAGCAACCAGTCAACCGGTCATTCAGTCAACTGGTCAAAACAGTAGCTTAGGATTTTATATATATATATATAGATTATATTTTATAAATATAAATTTGTATTTTATTTATAAGAGATAAGCAACTTGCCTAAAATTGTGTGAATGACAAGAATTTCTCTCACTCTGCTGACAAAGTAGAGGGAGCATTCAAGAGTGGGGACATGTTGTTCCTAATCTCAGTTTTCTGCCAAGCAATTGCTGATGGAGAGAAATTCATACCTCGGGATGACCGTCACCATGGCACCTGTGCTGGGGTCCAGGCTCTACCTGAGTCACCCTTCACATATGTCACCACCCATGAAAAGTATACCCATCTGTTTTTTTCTAACTTGCTGCTCCTTTGATGCTTTTCCAGCGACTGAGCCAAACTTCTCTCTCTCTTATACAAATTGATGGAATCATGACATGTTAATATCAGAAATATCTTACTAAATAAGACAGGACAGCTTCCAGGTTAGAAGTCATCCCATCCCGACAACCACCTCCACACCAGCCAATGAGACTCTGCTTGACTACTAGGATCGGCAAGTTCAGGAAATCAGCAGAAATCCCATTCTAATTCGAGAAAGCACAACCATCAGGAACTTCATATTCATGATGCCCAAATACTGTAGCAGAGCTGAAAGGAAAGCCAACATACTGCATAAGTGGAAACATGCAAATACTCAAGCCAGATATATTTTTCTTTACATTAACAAATCCACTTTACTCTCCCCAGAGAATGTCTACCTCTAGACCTCAAACATACCCCTTGTCTGAGAATGCAGAATGTATTTGGCTGGAAGTCAAATAGGATCTTTGCACTGTAAGGAGGCATTTCCTCTCCTTCAGGGTGGGAGGGAGCAGTGAAGGGAGTAGGGCACCTACTTACACACTTGCACACACACACACACACACAAACACACACACACGCAAACTTACACATGCACACAATCTTACACAGTTACACACACCCTAGCACACCTGCACACACACACACACATGCTTACACACACTGGCACCTGCACACTCATACACCCTTACACAGTTACATACTTACACATATACTTACACATACTTAAACACGCATGCTCACACAGTTACATATGCACACTGACACACACACACACACACACACACCCTTAAACCTACTTCCTTGCTGTAACCTTGCAAAGCCAGTCCAAGTTGTGAGGAGGGGTGTGGGAATTAACCTATGCACTCTGTTTTTATAAAATGTATATTTAGAAAATCATTTCTTGAGAAATAAGAAAAAACATGGAAAATAAATTCTGATTGATGATAGGGTTTCTCTATGATAAAGAATGTTCCAGCATCTTTTTTTTTTTAGATAAATGAAGTTCACTAATTTGCCCATGGTGTAGAACAGCTTATGTTTTATTTTCAGAATCCAACAGAAATAGAACTAAATCCAAAGTGTTACTTTTCTCCATTTTTTGGTCAAACAGATGGGAAAGTGGAATAAAATAGGAAGTCTTTACTTGAAGAGATGAAAAGAAAATATATCCATGTAACTGATATTGTGAAAAATTCTCTTTCAAATCTAATGTTATTTTTTGGCATAATCAAGTGCTATGTCCTAGTAAATTTTTCACAATATATTTTAAAACTCTTGACTAAGGGATTTCTATTTGTCTAATTTTAGTAATTTTAATTAGGTTTTGTTTTCCCAAACCTTTATAGAAATTCCATTTTCTCCTGGTAAATTTGGAGATACTTTCTCCAAAAGAAAATCTGTTTTTTATTTTTATGAGTAAGCATTTTCTCCGAACTTTGAAAAAGGACTCCAGCAATACAACAGAATTACTTTGCAGGGAAAAGTGAACACATTGCAAATTAAATCATTAAATGCTGAGAAAAAGTCATTCTGTCTCATTACTTATTTTTTCTTATTATCTTATTAGAAGTATTTGCCTCTGTGATATAAAAGCAAAAAAGGGAAGGTGTGTTGCAAATTTTAGGGATCGGCAAAAATAGTTTATATTTGAAGATTTTTATTTTTTAAAAATCAATACAGAATAAAAAAATAATTTGCAATCATCTAGCACAATAAGAAAAAGTTCATGCCTTGCAGCCCAGATATTTATATTTCTAGAAAAACTCTGATATACATAAAGAAATATTTATTGCAGGATTCTTAGTATAAACAAAAAAGGAGGCGTTACTAACTAAATGTTCATCAATAGGGGATTGATAAAATATGTTATATTTATAAAATGGGATATAGCCTATCAGTTAAAATGAATGAAACTAAAATCAATGTATCAAAAATAAGTCTCAGAGTACAATGACAATAGAATTGTAAAATGTTGCAAAGATGTATGGTACCATCTATGTATTTTTATACTAGAATACAAAAACACTACATGCTATTTAAAATACACCTATATGTATATGCAAATGTTAAAAAGATTGCAAGTAGATATACTAAGTTCAAATCCTTCTTCAAATCTTGCTATGTAAAGACTGCCTAATGTTAAATACACCAAATAATCAATAAAGGGGATTATTATCTTAAAGTAGAGGCCCGGTGCACAAAATTCAAGTACTTAGGAGGTGGGGAGGGGTATCTCAGCCTGGCCTGCGCCCTCTTGCAGTCTGGGAGCCCTTGGGGATGTTTGACTGATGGCTTAGTCCTGCTGCCCGTGGAGAGCAGGCCTAAGCTGGCAGTCACACATCCTTTGCACTGGCAGAGTGGGGAGGGGCTCCCGCGACCACTGCTGTGCTCGTCAGCCATGAGCCTGGCTTCTGGCTAAGAGGCGCTCCCGCTGTGGGAGCGCACTGACCACCAGGGGGCAGCTCCTGCATTGAGCATCTGCCCCCTGGTGGTCAGTGCGCATCATAGCAGCCGGTCATTCCGCTATTCAGTCAATTGGCATATTAGCCTTTAGTTATATAGGATAACTAAAATTTTACTAAATTATTACCCTGGGTCTTGTTGTGGTTATTGTTGAGAAATTCTAAAATAAATTAAAAATATTCAAATAAATATAATGCATAGCTATTTACCCACCAATGAGAATTTAACGTTGTTATAATTTGGTCACACCTCTTTTATCTGTTTTTATACACTCACTAACATACACTATAGGTAAATTTGAAGTCTGTACCCCCATATCTAGTTACTTTCTCTTTATTTGAGATAAATATTATGACCTTATTATAAAACCCTCTGTCAGGATTAGCAAGAGAAATTTAACCACCTAGGGAACAAGAACTAAATTAATTCTCTACAGAGGTTGACTGTTAAAAAAAAAGGAAATAATAATAAAACTTAGTGGATTCATTTAGGTAACAAAAAGGAAGAAACATAACTCCCTGCTCCTCAACCCACTTAGCAGGGACACACATGAGGACAAGTATATTGGCAGTAAAATGATAGTCAAAGAGTTTGCAGGAAAGAACAAAATGTTATAAGGTAGAACTTACCAGACCACCCTATTTCTTAGCTCATGAAATCATGTACTTTAACTTAGAATTACTTAATTTTCCATTAAGATGAAAAGATAATACCTAGTAAGTCAACTCAATATGTAGTAAGTCAACTTGTTCAGTTTCCTGAATATAAGACACTCAATAAATATTAATCATTTCTTCCTTTCCTTGTGTAAACACAAGGCCCTTGTGTAAACATTAAAGGAACACAAGAAGAAAAATGTGTTTTTTTTAAAAGCTATGTTTAAGTACAATGAACATGGTTATTTTAAGAATTTGGATAAATTAAACAACAAAGGGAAGTATGCGAAGAGGCTACAAGAGAGATCTCAGATTATATTTATGTGCAGGTAATGGCTATGTAAACATGTATAAGAATAATTTGAATTTCATAAGCAAAGAAATACTCTTTTGGAAGGATGTGAAAAAGGACATGATGTGGGCAAAGCATTGCATTTCAGAGATGATTTTGGCAGACGTTTCTGGAAACATGCTATGGAAACAACATTGGGTGGAGAGGTGAGACTCTGTGTATGGAAGTTTGGAGGCGAAATGCAGTCACCCACATGTACAGGGTGCCCTTGCAGAAACAGAGGAGAGGATGTTAGGAAGGAAGAAACACTAACAGAATTCTTTTAGTTGGCATCTAAAATAATACCAAGTGGTTGACTTTAGAACGAGGAGTCTTTAAAGAAAAACATGGGGATGGAAAGCTACAGAAGCAGAGGACAGAAAGACACCAATGCCAACAGTTGGTAACATGAAAGAAATATTTTGAATAAAGTAGGTAATTTATTTACATTGTAGAAAATTTGAAAATTAAACATGAGAAAAATATTAACTTTTCATTATTCAACCCAATATTATTAATTTTTGGCATGTAATTCACACACACATCCATATAGTTTTTATATAATGTACATACATTTTTATTATATAAGTTTTAATTAGCTATATTTTGAGTATTTGCATACATTAAATATTCTGTAATAGGATTTCTCATACATTATTCTGTTAACCCTTGTTAAATAAATTATCTATAAAAATAGGGTCAAGTTAAATTTTAAGCATTCCATAGGATATCTCTTGTATCCTTCTACGTTGTGAAACACACTGGTTGTTAAATTATTAACATATCTGAGGATTAATGACAGCTAATTTTATTTAATTTAATAGATTTTTGCACATTTATTTTCCATAGAATATATTCCAAGATTGCATGTTTCTTAATACAAGTTTGATATTGTTATATTTAAACGTTGATATATTATTCTATTCTGTAGATACAATATATTTAATCAATCCTCTATTTTGGGAGTTTAAGGTTGTTGAATTATTTTATTTCCAAAGAGTCAAGATGGGATTATCCTTGTATTTATACTTTTTGGCACTTATTTGATTATTTTCTTTGGAGCTTTTCTATCAGTGTATACCATTAGCAACAGTTTTAAAGGTATATTGTTATATCATTCTTCGGAGAATTTATACTACTTTATTTTATTTTCAGCTTTTTTTGCATATCTTCAAGTTTTTTTTAATATATATTTTTATTGACTTCAGAGAGGAAGGGATAGGGAGAGAGAGAGAGAGAGAGAGAGAGAGCAACATCAACGATGAGAGATTCATTGATTGGCTGCCTCCTGCGTGCCCACACTGGGGATGGAGCCCACCACCCAGGCATGTGCCCTGACCTGGAAACAAACTGTGACCTCCTGGTTCATAGGTTGGTTCTCAACAACTGAGCTACGCCAGCCAGGCCATATCTGCAAATTTGATAGTCAGTTTCAAATTCATTATGAAAAATAAAGCATTTATCGAAGGTGTATTTATGGGAAAGGTACAGCGCTTTGACTTGAAAATTGGTGCTTTAGCATTAAATTTTTTAATTATTTTTTTTGTCTTCACACTTGGAATTAGAGCTGGCAAAGGTTTCCCCAAAGTTACATAGTGAGCAGCAGCACTGGATCTAGAACAGAGGTCTCCTTAGTCCCTGTCCTGTTCTCCAAACCACTAAACCACACTCCCTCAAGAAAGAATTTCCCTGTCCTGCACTCAAACGCTGCCAATAACAGGGAAAGTGCAAAAAATTAACCATCACACCAGTACAGACAAGAAATCTGGGTTTATTTCCAGCTCTGTCAATCCCACCTGTGTGAACGTGAGCACTTAGCTTATCGAGAATTCAGCTTCCTTTTGTCTAAAATGGAGTGGGTCCCTTATAGTACAGTCTATAATGGTGAATGTAAGAATATTATACTTCCCTAGATATAAATTTATATAGATTATGTCTGACATCACTTCTGCTTTCGAATAATAGCCTTCCTTCTTTTTCCCCCCATTAATTCCTACCTGACGATATTTTTCCCCATTTATTTTAATTTTTTTAGAGAGAGTGGAAGGGAGGTAGGGGGAGAGAGAGAGAGAGACATTGATGTAAGAAAGACACATCGATGGGTTGCCTCCCACACGTGTCCCAACTGGGCTGGGGATCAAACCTACAACCCAGGTACAACCCTGCGATCTATGGACCAACTCTCTAACCACTGACCCACACCAGTCAGACTCTCTAACCACTGACCCACACCAGTCAGGGCTAGCCTTCCCTTCTTTTTAAAATTTTGTATATACTTTCTCATTCTATTTACTGTAAATAATGTGTAACCCTTTGTTGCAGACTATTATTAATTGGCATTTTTTACAATTTAAATTTATTCTTCATTTTTTAAAAATTTTTTCTTTATTGATTAAGGTATTACATATGTGTCCTAATACTCCCATTGCCCCCCACTACCACCCCCGGCTCCTGCCTCACTCCCCTGGTATCCACTGGTTAGGCTTATATGCATGCATACAGTTCCCCCCCACTACCACCCCTGGCTCCTGCCTCACTCCCCTGGTGTCCATTGGTTAGGCTTGTATGCATGCATACAAGTCCTTTGGTTGATCTCTCCCTCTTACCCCCACCCTCCCCTACCTTCCCTCTGAGGTTTGAAGGTCTGATCGATGCTCCTCTGTCTCTGGATTTGTTTTTGTTCATCAATTTATGTTGTTCATTATATTCCGCAAATGAGTGAGATCATGTGATATTTATCTTTTCTCCAGTTCTATCCATGCTGTGGCAAATGGTAAGAGGTCCTTTTTCTTCTTCCTCTTCTTAAAGAATACCTTCAACATCTCATATAATGCTGGTTTGGTGGTGATGAACTCCTTTAGCTTTTTCTTATCCGTGAAGCTCTTTATCTGACCTTCTATTCTGAATGATAGCTTTGCTGGATAAAGTAATCTTGGTTGCAGGGACATT
>NW_006293700.1:4493033-4499633 GCF_000327345.1 Myotis davidii
TTTTAAGGATGTTGATTCTACCAAACCATGAACACGGTATGTTCTTCCATCTGTTTATGTCTTCCTCTATCTCTTTTTTCAATGTCCTATAGTTTTCCTAGTACAGGTCTTTTACCTCCTTAGTTAAGTTTATTCCTAGGTATCTTAATTTTTTTGGTACAATGGTAAATGGGATTTTTTTAAATCTCTCTTTCTGTAAGTTCACTATTGGTGTATAAAAATGCCATAGATTTCTTGGCGTTAATTTTGTATCCTGCTACATTGCCGAATACGTTTATTAAGTCTAATAATTTTTTGATGATGGAGTCTTTAGGGTTTTCTATGTACAGTATCATATCATCTTGAATAATGACAGTTTTACATCTTCTTTTCCAATTTGGATGCCTTTTATTTCTTCTTTTTGTCTAATTGCTATGGCTAGCACTTCCAGTACTATGTCGAACAAAATCAAGATGAAAAAAAAATCTTCGAAAGACTGTAATTATTAGTGGGAAATGAACTAGGTAGTCCTGGGAAAGTATACTTTATATCAGTTTTCCTCATTCATTATTGCACTTGCATAGTGTTCTCTCAAAATAACATAGATGTACCAGAACTTATTCAGTCACTCTATGTATGGACATTTATACTGTTTCCAGTATTTTATAATAAAAAATAATGTTTCAATGAATATCCTTGAGCATATTATGTGTATTTTAGTGTTATTGAAGATGTATATTTACATAAATTCCTAAAATTTGAATTACTGAACCAATAAGTAAACAGGTATGTATTTTTGGGGGGGATGGGGGGGTGGGGGGGATTTGGCCAAATTCTCCTCCAGAAAGTTTGTATAAATTTGTTTTCCCACCAGTGATATATGGGAATCTGTTTCTTTATTCCCACCAATAGACGTGTTGTTTTACATTTTAATTTTTTTCCAGTTTGGTAAATGAAAAGAGTATCTCAGTGATGTTTTAAATTGTTTTACTATATTTATGTGTGATGTTGAATATGCTTTTATATGTTTAAGGATAATATTTTCAACTTTTTTTTGAAGATTATTCATTTGTGGGGGTTTTTGCCTATTATGCTTTCAGGCTTTTGTAATTTATCTGTCAATTTTTAGGAATATATTTTTATAGATTAGAGAGGAAGGGAGAGAGTGATAGAAACATTAAGTGACCTCCTGGTTCATAGGTCGACATTCAACCACTGAGCCACACTGACCGGGCATTTCTCTGTCAATTTTTAAGAATTATTTATATAATAGAATGATTTAGCCCTGTATCTGTGAGATGTGTTGAAAATATTATATCCCAGTTTGTCAGTTGTATGTTAACTTAATTTCTGGAATTTTGTCATGCCAATTAAGCATGTTATACAGTCAATTATTATTATTTTTCATTTCCTCTGGACTTTTAGTAATTTCTCTTTCAATTTTTAAGAATTATTTATATAATAGAATGATTTAGCCCTGTATCTGTGAGATGTGTTGAAAATATTATATCCCAGTTTGTCAGTTGTATGTTAACTTAATTTCTGGAATTTTGTCATGCCAATTAAGTATGTTATATAGTCAATTATTATTTTTCATTTCCTCTGGACTTTTAGTGACAATTAGAAAGCTTTTCCCTATGCCCAAGATAAAAGATGAGCTACCCATATTTTCTTTTGTACTTGTTAAATTTTCACTTTTTATTAATCAGTATCACCTTATTTTTACTAAATTTTTTTTCTCATTTTAGCTATTAGATTTTAACTATACCGTCAATATTTTTTATCTTTTTAGTACATTTGATACTCAATGGTTTGCTGTTATGAAATATTGTGTGATCTTGTTTGAGATATAAGTGCTAACTATTAAAATGAATAATTTCTCACTATACGATACCAAAATTTTAAAAATTTAAGAGCAGTTTATGGAGCTACTAGTAAATAGCACAGTGTTTATACATTCATTATAAATTCATGATGACTTGAAGTATATGAGCTTTTTAAATTAAAAATGGTAATAAAGGAATCTAGAGAAATATCTGACACTAAATCATTTAAGACCTTATAAGATATCCTACTTAATTTTTACTTATTCCTAGAAGAGGCAATAATATTTATATGCTTTTAATTACTTAAATGACAGTTTATTATTTTTAAGAGATAGCGACCTAATGTGAATAATAGATTAGAGAATGTATAATGTTTAAGGAAAGGAATCAAATTTAGATATGAGATATGGTAATAATTTGTTCAAAGGAACTATAATTTTTGAGAGAAGTGGATAGATTTAAGATATATTTGGACGATGAACTCAATCTGATTTCACAGTGGAAGAATTTTGGTGTGAGTGAGATAGAGTAGTCTAGGATAAAGCTCAAAGTTCTTGTTTCGGTTGACTGCATGTGTAGTTATAATAATCATTAAATGTCCAAAAACAAAGAAGAAAGGTAAGGGAGGGACTGAAAAGGCTGGGAAGAGATGGTAGGTTGAGTTTTTGAAATGTTGAGATGTAGATGCCTATGGGACCTGAAAATGAAGGATCGGTAAGAAGTTGGATAAATGGATCTGAGTCCTAAGAGACTTTTCTTGGCCAAGGTCAATGATTTAAATCTTTAACACAGACGAGTTTTCTTCAGTAACTTGTGAAAGTACTGTAATCATCATTACTAAAAGTGACATTGTAAGAGGGAAAATGGACAAATACTGGAAGAAAAGTTTCTTTTTCTATAATATTATATATACAGATGCATTTCAATGAACCTATTCATTTCAACAGAAACTCCAGGGATGTTGGGCTTGGAAAGAAAGCTTCAAACAGTTTGTGGGTAGGTGTAGCTTGAGGCCAGATTTTCTGGTCAACCAACTATGACAATTATAGATGCGAAGGTCTCCTTTACTGATGATTTTTCTACAGCAAGGCCAATAGGCCACAGGGTTTTCCCTAATAGAAAACAATTCTTAACATGCCTTTTCCTGAAACCTTACGAAGCAACAATGGGGAGAGGGAAGGGAACAAATGCATCCAAATTCACACAAGACAAATGTTGATGCTAACGCAGGGGTCTGGCAACAGAGAGCTTCTGACCTATAAACCACAGCATGTTTTGAAATCCCCTATCTACTGAACTTTCGCGAACTTTGAAAACATGATGCAGTCATGTGTTTGAGAGAGTTAATGAAGGAAGTCAAGAGCAATAAAAGATCACAAGACAAGGAGGTCAGTCTAGCCAAAGAAAATGGCGATAAATTGTAACCAGGTGTTTTTATTTCCTGATGCCTCAAGTGCTGCACACTCAGCTTTCTCTGCTAGAAAGGGCAGCTTGTGAAATTCCATACTGCATTTGTCAGCTTCAATAGTTCCTTGCAAGATCTCAAAAGTATTTGCTTAATCTCACTGGCCTAGGAGGCAGATGAGATAAACCATTTTGAAATTACATACATGAAAATCTAACGTGCAGTGTGATTTAGGAAACTCATCAGAATACCTTGTTGGTGTCCTGATGTCTGTTTGCTATAACCATTGAGGACTAAGTAGGTCTAATGGTGTCATTTCTCAAGTGCACGGGCCAAAAGCCAACTTGTGAAGCATCCCATCCTTACATGCTGACTTTGGCAACACAAATACTACAATTTCCTGTGAATGTATCTCACACATTATTTATGCTCTCTCTGAGTTTCTTCACAAGGCCAACCTTTCTTTAATTGCACACTGGACTATTTGTGGTAATGTTTTTGTATTGGTCTTTGTTTTAGGCCATATTATTTCTCTAGGTGACACAGACAGAAAAACATCCGAAGAACTCTCCAATCTAAGGGAAGAGGATAAGGCAAAGCCTGAGATAGGGCAGAGGAACCACCTGGGAAGGGGCAGACACAGCATGCAAACATTTCCTAGTGTTGGGCCTAGAAACAGACTGATGGAATGAGGCAAGAAACAGGTTCTTGTCACCCGAAGGGATACAAGGCAGGATTCCTACCTCCTATCCCAAGTTTGAGAAAAGGGGTAAAAATGATAGAAAAATCAACTGTGTTCCAAATATCAGTGCAGAAGGAGGAAAATATTTTTCTTATTCTGCAGTGCTATGAGGTGTATCTTTCCATGTTATCATTTTTGTGGAGATGTTCATGAAAATGTGGCTCCCAAGGTTACTTTCTTCCAGGTGTTTCAGTCTTTGGACATGGGGACTTAGTGAATGGGTTACCCAGAACATTGAATATTTTCATATCTAAAAGCAGGATATTTAATAGGAATATGACAGGAATACAAGGAAGGTCCATCTGTTTGATGAGCTGTATCTCGAGAATAAAAACTAATAGGCAGAGTTGAGTAAGAACCTCAAGTTTCAATTTTAGAAAGGAAAATTAATTATCTTCCAGCAACCATGAAGTAGGAAATTTATAATTTTGGCAACTTACATCTATTTAATTTTGTGGTAGCTTGTTTTTTTCCTTTTAGTGATTAGCTATAAAATCCACTGGCTTGTTTATTTTCAGTGGCAACAAAGAAAATAATAAACAAGGGCAACAGCATCCTCATTTCACTTCAAGTTTGGGGAAAGAGAAATTCCCAAAAGATAGATTGATTGGTTGCAACCACTAATGTAGAAATAAAGAATAGCTAGTCCACTTGGAAAAGTGGAGAAAGACAAAAAGGGAAATGGAGGTTGTGGTGGCGTTGAAGATGGGCGTTGGGGCAATGCATGCAGAAGGCCTCTGAGCATCTGTGGTAACAGCTCATCATGTTAAAACACATCAGTATCTTATAGACATTAGGAAGAAAAGAAAATTATGTTTGTTTTTCTTGATGAGGATACTAGAAAGAACAAGCTAAGTGCAAGTGAGAACAACTTTTAAAATACACCATTGTTTATTATTTAGATAAGGATTATTTCCAGTAATCACTATAATTTGTCACAGGTCAGGTGAAATGTGCAGTTAAACCTCTCACTGCTTTTGTTTTTAAGCTGCACTGCGTGGCAAAATAGGATATATTGGTACTAAACTACATCTCATTAACTTCTTTGCTTCAGCTATTGACATGACAAGTTGTTTTTATCTTGAAACTGTGCTAAAATATACTTGGCTTTGCCAAGTCTCTAAAATGGCTCACTGTTTTCTTGCCAGAAAACAAGAAACTAGCAATTTTTAAAATGGGTAATAATTTATGCTGTAATGACCTACACCTACCTCATTTGGGATAATATAATGCTGTTTCATTTAAATGTTTTAATGTATTCAAACAATTTATTACTAGTAAGAACTGCTCAGTTGACATTCAGAAAACTGAACTCCTTTGTCTGTGGGTACATAGCTGGTACAGCAGGGGCAGGACTTGGTGCTCTCCTTGATTGCACAGCACATTTACCTTGTATTTGATGGAATGGAAATCTCCAGCTTCAGGACTGGATATTATTTGTTTCAAGTTTCACTATATGAGTTATAGTGCATTAAAACAATGCTGATTTCATTCTAGTTATTATAATGTTTGTATTGATTTTTGGGAAGCTAGTAATAGAAAACAGTTAGATAACATACTTGCTCAATGCACATAATTCAGTCTAAATAACATGGGTTAAGGGCATAAGCCAAGTAAAAATAAAATCTTAAATGAAAAAAAAAACTTCCAGGTAGAAGAAGACAATGATGACTGTCTAAGTTTGCATCTTTCAATACATCCTCCTCAAACAATTAAAAACTATAACAAGAAAAGCAATGACAAAACCATGATAACAGCAAAACAACTATACCAAAAAAAATGTCTTAAGCATGACTTGAAGACAAAGAAAGAGTGACCAAACTTAAAAATAACAGTAAATTAAAAAAGAAATCTAATCCCAGGAAATAATCTTCACGTGTTAGCACTACTTCCAGTCTTTGCAATGAACAAGGGTAGGCCAAGAAAAGCTGCAGGGAAAAGAGAAGAGAGGGGAATTTGAAGGACACTTGAGTAATAAAGGGGAAAATTTAGGATCTTACCAGACAAAGAGAACCATATGTCAGAGACAGATGACCTATAGCTCAACCACAAACATAGAAATAACAAGACCCACTAAAGGTCTGGATTTGTGTGTGTTTTTGGATATACTGACCAATAAGATGCCATTGAACTGGACATTCTGTAAATAACCTAGAGTGCACAACAATGAACGAAAGAAATCTATACAGAATTATTATAAAAATCAGAAAAATGGAATTCAATAAACTTTGATAAAACTCTCTATATCTCAAAAAATAATAAAGAAAAAACATATAACAACAACAACAACAACAACAAACCTGTAAGAGAACACTTTAGACTAAGTTACAAATACTCCAACAAGCATTTAGGGATTGAAAAAACACACCTTGAATTAGAAATTTAAAAATTAAGAGCAGAAAAAGAGAAAAGAAATGAAGATTGATTAAGTTCATTAAAGAAATGGAAGAGATTGAAAAATTATCTCAGAAATTAAAGCAAATACTTGATGCCCAGGAGAGAATAAAATGAAAAATCTAATACTAATAAAGGCAAGAGAACAACCAAGAATAAAAAAGTTAAAGTGAAAAGAGCCAATAAGAACCTGGTAGAAATAGAACACAGGCGAAGAAGACATAATCTGTATATATAAAAGCCCAGCGACCAGA